>NC_053023.1:130099783-130208000 GCF_003073215.2 Triticum urartu | reverse complement strand
GTCATATTCCTTGCTCTTCTTCTTCTTTTTGTTCTCATTGTCCCACTGTGGACACTCAGAGATGAAGTGGCCAAGTTTCTTGCACTTGTGACATGTTTTCCTCTTGTAGTCATGAGCAGGAGCTTCATCATTCCTTGAACTTGATAGGGAAGACTTTCTGAAGCCTTTCTTTTTGGTGAATTTTTGGAACTTCTTGACAAGCATAGCAAGTTTCCTTCCAATGTCTTCAGGATCATCAGAACTGCTGTCAGATTCTTCTTCAGATGAAGAGACAGCTTTTGCCTTCAAGGCACGAGTTCGCCCATAGTTTGGACCGTAGATATCTCTTTTCTCCGAAAGCTGAAACTCATGTGTGTTGAGCCTCTCAAGTATGTCAGACGGATCAAGTGTCTTGAAATCAGGACGTTCTTGAATCATCAGGGCCAGGATGTCAAACGAACTATCAAGTGATCCACAGACCATGCATGGATAGAAGCCTTGAGCAATGGCTTCATCTCTGGACCTGGGTAGAAGATTCTTGAATAGGATGTCTCCCCACGGTCTCATGTTTGGTAATCTCAGTGGCACCGAGGGCTTGAAGCTCATTTGTGATGTTAGTGAGTCGGTCAAACGTGTGCTGGACATTCTCATTGTCATTTCGCTTGAAGCGATTGAAGAGGTTGCGAAGGACACTGATTCTCTGATCTCTATGGGTTGAGATGCCTTCATTAACCTTGGAGAGCCAGTCCCAGACCAGCTTGGATGTCTTCAAAGCACTCACACGGCCATACTGTCCTTTGGTCAGATGACCACAGATGATATTCTTGGCAGTAGAGTCCAGTTGAACGAATTTCTTGACATCAGCAGCAGTGACACCTTCTCCAGCCTTGGGAACGCCGTTCTCGACGACATACCATAGGTCGACGTCAATGGCTTCAAGATGCATGCGCATCTTATTCTTCCAGTAGGGATATTCAGTTCCATCGAAGACGGGGCACGCAGCGGAGACTTTGATTATCCCTGCAGTCGACATAGCTAAAACTCCAGGTGGTTAAACCGAATCACACAGAACAAGGGAGCACCTTGCTCTGATACCAATTGAGAGTGCGTTATATCGACTAGAGGGGGGGGTGAATAGGCGATTTTTATGAAAGTCTTCAGAACGTGGGAGTTTTGAAGACAAACGATAAAATTAAACCTATTACCATGCAGCGGAAGGTAGACTACACTAGGCAAACCATAGTCAAGTATTCAATGAAGTGAAATCACAAAGACTAATAGCAGCTAGGTAGTAAGGATCAGGTAGGAAGATATTATGAAGCCAAACAGAATACGCAGTCACTCAGTGAAGACAAATGATAGAGCAAAGATACAATGACTTCACAAGGAGTAACAGTAAGTAAAGTGAAGTGAAGATGAAACCAGTGACTCGTTGAAGACAATGATTTGTTGAACCAGTTCCAGTTGCTGTGACAACTGTACGTCTGGTTGGAGCGGCTAGGTATTTAAACCTTAGGACACACAGTCCCGGACACCCAGTCCTGAACACGCAGCTCAGGACACCCAGTCCTCACCGTATTCTCCTTGAGCTAAGGTCACATAGACCTCGCCCAATCACTCTGGTAAGTCTTCAAGGTAGACTCCCAAACCTTCACAAACTTCGTTCACTGGCAATCCACAATGTCTCTTGGATGCTCAGAACGCGACGCCTAACCGGCTGGAGGATGCACAGTCCTCAAGTGTAATAAGTCTTCAGATCACACAGACAAGAAGACTTAAGTGATGCCCAATTCTCTCTGGCTCTGGTGGTTAGGGCTTTATCCTCGCAAGGAATTCTCTCTCAAAGGCTTCGAGGTGGGTTGCTCTCAAACGACAAAAGCCGTACTTTCAATCTGAGCAGCCAACCGTTTAAGGTTGTAGGGGGTGGGCTATTTATAGCCACTTGGCAACCCGACCTGATTTGTCCGAAATGACCCTGGGTCACTAAGGAACTGACACATGTCCCAACGGTCAGATTTCAAACTCACACGGCAACTTTACTTGGGCTACAAGCAAAGCTGATTTGTCCGACTCTGGACAAGATTCACTCTCATAGTCTTCACTCAAAGACATAGGTTTTTGGTTTAGGCATCACTTCAGTCATTCTGACTGGTTCTCTTGGACCCCACTTAACAGTACGGTGGTTCCTATGACTCAACACAAAAGAAAAAGAACTACGAAAGATCTAAGTCTTCGAGCTTCATAGGCTTCATATAGTGTCTTCTCTTGTCATAGTCTTCAATGTGAATATCTTCATATACCACCTTTGACTTCAATGTCTTCATACAGTTTTAGGGGTCATCTCTGGTAGTAAAACCGAACCAATGAGGGACTTCTACCTGTGTTATCCTGCAATTCTCACAAACACATTAGTCCCTCAACTAGGTTTGTCGTCAATACTCCAAAACCAACTAGGGGTGGCACTAGATGCACTTACACTAGGCGTATTTCAGTTCTAGATACATCCTTTTTTATCCATTTCGGCAACATGTAATCCGGATGGAGGGAGTATGGTGTAAGAGCTAGGGATACGACAGGACAACACAGCAAAAAAAACTAGTTGAATGTAAAACTGTATGCTAGCGGAATACATACAGAAATAACTAAGGCAACATACATGTGTATGATTGGGAAAATAAGATGGCATTGCAACAGAGCACTAGAACAACACTTCAATGTAAAAAAAACATGGTATGGTAGACATATGAAGTACATACTGATGAATAACAATGCATAAGATATTCAGAAGCATGATGTCCAAATTAAGCAGATGACATTGCGATAGAGTAGAATGAGAGTACTTAAATTTGAAAACATGTTATCATGAATGGAATAGGTACTGAAAAATAGGAAGGCATGACATATTTACATGCATGATTAGCATGCTAAGCACATGGCATTGTAACAGAGTAGATACACTCCAGGACATTATATGCATGTTGTACCCATATCACAGGCCAAGTTAGAGCAAGAACCTTGTGGGGTGAAGAGGATTCATCATCTTTCTGCAAGTCTTCTGAAGAACTGCCTTTACATGTTCCATCATATTGGGTATCATTGACATCAAGTTTATTGGCCTTTACATTGCTCCGTGCGGTTCTTGTGGATATATCAGTGTGTGCAATTATATTTGACATGCATGGAAGACAACTAGTAGTTAGATTTATGTAATGAGTGCATGTAGGAGACGACATAAATAGTAGGACTGGGGTTAACTAGCAGCAACAGGTCTCATAAACTAAAGGAGAACACAGATGAAAGCTACAGAATATGTATCGTTTGTACTCGAGATTAACTAGATGGCACACAGAAGTATTAAAGAATAACATAGGAAATACTAGAAGTGGTATAATACTATAATCACCAGCCTGTGGGGTAGCATTGGCTGATGGATGATAACTATGGAACAATGTTACCTAAAGAACAAGTATCTTAACTGAACTATGGAATAGTGTTAACTCCTGAGCAAGACCCGTAAGAGATCAGCATGAATATATAGTGAAATGTGATGATCTATTTTCCATGCTTAGATGAATAACAAAGCCATAAATGTTGCACACAAGTAAGATGAGGGTACAACCTATCTGGCTGCCATCCATAGGAGTGAGCATCATGTGCTGACTTGTGGATGGCCCTGCAGTTGTTGTGGCTGTGCATGTTGGGCACGCGCATTCGATGCAGGGAACTTTTGAGTGGGGACTATAGCTCCCTTCTGGTGTATGCTTCCCTTGTTGGAGTAGCTGCGGTGAGTCGGAAGACGGTGTGTCTGAAGATGCAGATAATGCATAATGTTAAGAACGACATATCTCTTTGATCTCAAGAAATACACTAAGAGATCAACAGCAAGGTACGAGAGTGGTAACACGTCTGTTGACTGAAGACTAAATTGGGGTCACATGATTTTATTTTATTTTGGTACTGTCCGATCTATGCCAGATGGCTGGCCGTCTTGTGCCTCCCGGCTGACACTGTTCGGAATCTTCCCCGAAGAGCCAGCGACCAACTGCATAGCAGCCTGCCTCCGCCGTCTGTGGCCCCGGCCAAAACCCCGCTCCCCACCCCACCGCACTGTCGTGGTTACGCCGCCCCTGGGCCAATCCACAAAGACTCCCCGTCATCCAGATCCGGCGGCGGCAATACCTTCAACCCACGCAACTCTAAAAGATAGCCATCTAAGCGCTGCTTCCGCGGCGAACTTTGCGGCCCCGCACCCTTACGTTAGACACCAGCCAACCGGCAGCCTAGGAGCTCCGCCGCCTCGAGGGGTGTTGCTTCCCATTGCAAATCGATTGGCCCCGAATAAAAATTCAGACAACTGACGCCTAAATAAAGTGATTTGAGATGAGGGCGCGACCTATCTGGCAGCATGGTGAAGTAGACAGGTCCAGCTGCCGAGTCGGTGAGGCCGGCGTGGTTGCGGTTGCGACCGGCGGCAGGGAAAGAGCAATGTTGCGATGGTCGACAGCTACGCCGAAGTAGCGCCAGGACTCTGGACGGATCCAAAGTTGGAGCCGCTCCAGCGCCGTGAACAACAACGGGGGT
Organism: Triticum urartu; assembly: GCF_003073215.2. Lineage (NCBI taxonomy): Eukaryota > Viridiplantae > Streptophyta > Magnoliopsida > Poales > Poaceae > Triticum > Triticum urartu. The sequence continues at coordinate 130,203,440 of NC_053023.1, read as the reverse complement.
GAATCAGCTCCGGTACGGTTCACGCGGCCGTCGTCGAGGCAGCACCAGCAGCACGGAGTAAGAGGCGCACGGCCCAGTGCCCGACGGCAAATGGACAGCGTCTCCGGCATTAGGGAGGAGGGTGGCTATGAAATTGGCGGTGGGGGCACCATGGAGGTGGGGCTGAGGTTTCGCGGCTCGGGAGAAGGGAGCTTCCCGGGGAGAAGGTGATTTGGCGCCCACGAGGTATGAATGGGGGCGGGCGGGGGAAATTGGGAGGGGAGTGGAACCATGTCTTACGGACGCATTTGTCTGAAATGTGAGGGAGAGTTACAGTTCTACCCTTGCCTATAGGCTTCTCAGCTTGGGTCTGTGTACTGAGGGTCGGGGATAGTAGAGTAACTTTGCTTCTCTAGGCGGGAGCGATTTCGGGCGAGGAGGGCATGTTTTGAACTATAGTGGGCGCGAGCGATTTCGGGCGAGGAGAGCGTGTTTTGAAATAGTGGGCGCGAGCTACTTCGGGCGAGGAGAGCGTGTTTTGCCGACCATGGTTTATGAATTATTCGGCACATGTCATTTCGGCCGAGGAGAAGGCGCGCTTGGATGAAGTTACGAACCTACCCTCGATGTACAACGGGCCAATTGATGTGTGTCCCACATAGGACGGTAATTTCGCGTCTCCCATTTATTTGCTCGGGAGAATTCCACCGAGCAGAGAGGATGTTTAACGGTTCGTTCAAATTTTGGGAGAACGAGCATCCACGTCTACCTTACCAAGTCGATTTGGATCAAATTTTGAAATATTAGCTTGCCACTTCTTTTTTAGATGGAGAGACGATGCTCAGGAGTAATGTGTTTTTACATGCTCGTTGCTAGCGATTTACTATATGACAAATAGTTGACCCACTCAAAAATGCGAATCAAACCCAAAATGAAATATCTCGATTCAATGAAATAGCTCGTTCAGTAGGTCAAAATAGTGAACTAAATCCAAAATTGAACACCTCAATCGAGTAGCATGTTGTACAGTATTATAGTACTCCATGAACATGTTGAAAGTCAAATTAATGAACTTGTTTGATATACGCATATATCCATTCATGTGTGGATTGCAGACAACATGTTCTCCAATTTAAATATTTGAATGCAAGTTTATATCAAAACATGGTTTATATCAGTCTTTGATGCATAAAACGCGACCTCCCCCTCTCCCGGACTCCTGTTCTCTCTCTCTCTCTCTCTCTCTCTCGCCGGCAATCTTCAATTCTGTCGCACGCATCCGACACAAAAACCTTGTTCGTCCCTCTCCCTTTCTCTCCATCTCTCTCTCTCTCTCTCTCTCTCTCTCTTTGTGTGTGTGGGGTCTTTCTAGTTCGCATGCATATATACACCATCTATAGGTCTCTCTCGCACACTATGTATGATACTCTAGCTAGTCCAAGCTAGATATCTTGGGTGCACTCATCGTACGCACACAGATTCCTTGGCTCTTTGCCTGTAACTCTCTCACGCACCACTATGTCGTCTCGGAGCTCTTCCCCCCTCTCTCAAACTCTCCATCCACCTGGGTCACACATACACATGCATATCTCACTCGCACTCGATAGGACCATCTAAAAATCTATCTCTCCCCCTCGTTCTCTCTCCATCTCACACGCGCACACACACAATCTCATGCCCAGCTAGCCAAGTATGATGGTCTCTCACTCAATTGTAGGCACACCCAGTCCCCCTATATGTATATGACTAGCTAATCTTAGTCTCCATCACAAACATGTGCATGGTCTATCTCGGTTTCTCTCGGAGCATCTTTCTATTGCGCACACACTCCCTCGATCTCCCACCCATATAGTCCCCTCACGATCTCGACGGGATCTCTCTATCACAAACACACCCTCTCTCCCTCCTCATGCGTCCCTCTGGACCTTTGTTCCTTGTTGGCCACACCTCTATTGGACATGTGCTACAGGGGTGTCTCTCTCCGTTGCAAACAGTCACACACTAGCTATCTTCGTGTATCTCCTCGCCTCGCTTTTCCATCTCGGAGATGCATGCATGATATGTTCGCATAAGAAACAAAAAACACACACTCTCTCTAATTTATCGTTTGTTGTCATTTTCTCTTTCACACACATACTCTTTTTGTACACTTACTCATTCTCCTTCACACGCACTTGATCTGTCTCGACTGAGGCACTCTCCTCGGTCCATAGCATATAGGTTTATTGAAAAGTCAAACATCACAAAGTTTGACCATGTACGTGGAGAAAAAGAATTACATCTAGTACGGCAAACATATGCCATTAGATTCACCATGAGATGTAGTTTTGTATGATGTATCTTTGGTATTGTAGATATAAATAACATTTGCATAAACCTGATCAAAGTTTCCAAAGTTTGACTTCTAAAAAATTTACATGCACTGCATTATTGAGCGGATGGAATATCTCTTTCCCCCTCTCAGCTATCTGAAGCACCACTCAGCCTTATCGGGGCTCCTCAATCTCTCTCAAACTTTATTGGTCAGTTTGGTTCGTGACCTGACCCTCATGTCTTGATGGCCGGTACTGCCTGGTGTGGACGTGAGATGTAAAATATTTTTGCCTGGCCAGGCTTGTGTGGTGCTGAAGCGTTTGCTTCATGCTTGGGCCAGGCAAAGCATCAACGTCCCATCAATCAATCCATGCATCAATTATTTAATGCTAATATCCATCCATGTTGCTGTTAGCCTCGTGGCCACATGACCAGGCATGACCAGGCGTTCGAAATCGGTCGCTTGGGCCAGGCTACTTGCAGTGTCTGGAGTTCAGCCAGGCTAATTAAAGTGCAAGGGAACCCAGGCCAGGCGGGATTTCTTTTTCACAGGGTAGCAACCAAACAAGCGTGCATGAAATCCAGCCACAACCCCAGGCCTGGCAAAAGATGCTCAGGACGCAAGCCAAACTGGCCTTATATCTCCCTGGTTCACACATACACATGTCTCGCTCGCGCTATACATATAGACCCATCCAACACTCTCCGCCCTTGTTCTCTCTCCATGTGACACGCACCCCCTAAGTACCATAATCCCTCAATCCATCATAGGCGCAAGCACTCCCCCTTCCTAAGTATGATTATCTCTTACTAGCCAACAGGAACACACGTATTGTCTCCATACATCCATACGTCTATCTCGATATCTCTCGGGGCATCTTCTATCGCGCACACACCTTGTCACTCGATCTCCCACCCATGTAGTCCCATCATGATCTCGAGGGGATCTCTCTATGAGAAACATACACTCTCTCCTCCCCATGTCTGCATTTTCTCCGTACGTCTCTCTCGACCTCTCTCCCTTGTTTGTCAGACCTCTCTTGGCCACGTTCTAGGGGTCTTGCTCTCTCGGTTCCAAACAACCACACACTATCTCCTCACCTTGCCTCCATTGTCGAAGATGCATGTGTGATATGTTTGCATAAGACACACACGCTTTTTCTCTACTTTTATCGTGTGTTGTCCATGTCTCTTTCACACACGCACACACACTTTTTTCACTCACTCTCTCTCTCTCTCTCTTGTTAGGGACTCGGTCACGTCCATAAGCATATGGATGTTTTGAAAAGTCAAACCTCAGAAACGTTTGACCAGGTATATGGGGAGAAAAACATTTACATCTGGAACGATCATTAGATTCATCACAACATGTACTTACTTCATACTATCATTTATCTTTGATATTGTAGATATAAGTAATTTCTTTATAAACTTGGTCAAAGTTTCAAAAGTTTGACTTAAAAAAATGTTGGAACTATATTATCGAATGGAGGGAGTAGCTCTTTCTCTCTCTCTGCTATCTCTCACGGGCCTCCCCTCTCACTCGAACTCTCTATACCGATGGATTATACGCTCACTGTGTCAGCGTATAGCTCCATATATTGTTTAGTTGACCGGTCAACCAATCCACATGCTGCCTTGTCAGCTCGTGTTTTGTATCTTCGTGTGCTGGCCCATGTGGCAGTGGGTGAAAATAAATAAACTAGAGGCCCATATGACACGCGGTGAAGTAAACAAAGTTGAAACCACTCGGGGTAGCACCCCGCATGCTAGTAAATTGAGGGCGCATTGAGGACAAACTTCTTGCGCGCGAAGGACGCACTTGCACACAATTCACCACTGCGTGGCGGCATGCACAGAAGGACGCACTCACGCACACCCAGCACACAACACACACCAGCACACGTGTACACATCTAGGAGTAGAAGGCCATGGAAAAATCTGGCGCGATGGCCGCTGCCGGAGCCGTCCACCCCCAATCTTGGTGTTCCGTGCAATGCACGGGCATCTATGCACGGGAAATTATGTCGAACAGGGCTAGTTGTAAGCAGGCTAGCTCTACAGCCATGATGATAGTGACTGCAGACGGTGAGGCTGACTATGGTATGCCGAACACGACGTCTATACTTAGGTGTCATCTCCGGCGCAGGGTCTTGTCACTTCACTGTGAGGAGCAGCATGTAATAATTTGACCAACGGGTAGTACAGTGCTAGTACTCCTACTACTACATTGGTAGTACTACTACTAGTACTAGTAGCACCACCGTCTGGATTTAGGAGTACTACCACGTCCACCGGCACCGAGGAACGTCTCCAGGTAGTATTGCTTGAGCCTGCCAGGGCGAGGGGCCGCTTGGACGGCAGCTTCGTCTCCTTGTTTGACGAGGTCCTCGTCGGTTGCCTTGACAAGTTCACCGTTGTCAAGAAGCTTGCAGACGACTTTGACGTAAGCCTCCAGCCGACGCGCCCAGGCTCTGCGATGCCCGCCACCCTCAACGGCCACTATGGTAACAACCTCTTCGACGCACTGGTGGCCCTGCGACTGCCCGCCGTCGTGCCAGAGAATGTCCACCTCAAGGTCGCGCTCGCCGCGCAACGCCTGGCGTAGCAAGACACCATCGACATAATCACCCACGTCTACGCGCAAATCGTCCACAAGGACTACTACATGCAAGAGGAGGACGATAGGACGCTGGCCTTCTTGGAGCGCAGGGCAACCTTGGACGGCATTGTTCATAAGCACGTTGAGCTCGCCGCCAACGCCGCTGCTCCTCACACGTCGGTTGGTGACCCGACGCACTAGGGCGTGAGGATGTCGTTGAACGTTGATGGATCCATATGTATTTTTATCTTTTCATCAAATCCATGTAGTACTATATGATACTACAGTAATTATCTTACCTTTCGCATCAACTTCATAATTTTCATACGTACTCCATGCATGAACGGCGCCAGAACCAAACTTCTCATTACTCTAGGCAAAATCGTTATTTTCTATCTATCGGTCGCGCCATGGAGCAGAACCAAATTTTACAAGTTACGAGTTCAAAAGGAAAAGCCTGCCGTGTCCGCGTCGCACCCCCACACGGTTGGTCCGGCACGCCGCTCAAGCTGGAATGCGTGCGGTGTTGCATTTTCACTTACATGTGGGACCGTAGTTGAGCAAACCGACTATCGGCAAACCCCCACCCCGCCCACCGCGCGATGGCTGAGAAAACAGGAGGGAGAAGAGATGGCTGTAGCACGGACACCAAGAAAATTGGTGTCGGATGGGACTCGTGTGGGTGGTGTGTGGCGTACTACTAGACATGAATGCTACTGAGTTATGGCCCATGCCACCCCACTATATCGAGCCTATATCGAGGTACGTAGAACAAATTTCCTGCAGTCCGTGCTCAGCCCTCCTCTATCTCTCTTCTCAGCCAGCCAGCGGACACGCGGAGCCCGTCGTCTGTTTGCTCACATGCGGCCCCACATGTCAGTGAAAACGCAAAAGGACCCACTGAACCTGCACATCTTTCACCTCGACGTGCTGGTGATGAAAAACAAATCCAATAAATATCTTCGGTGGCCGCTTTTGGAGTTACTCAAGAGTAGTAAGATTCTATTTACAGTTTAACCCAAGATGCACATCTCGTGGCTTCAACAACCACTCTATTTTCTTTCATGACACGACCTGGATGCTGGATGTCCCACGTGTCGGTAAAAGGAGGAAGAACCCGACCAAATCTTCGGTTCTGCTCTCGGATTAGACTAGTTGTGCTAACTTAAAAATTTTATTGTGTACTCCCTCCGTTCCAAAATACTTGACTTCCATTTGTCCAAAAATTGATGTACCTATATACTAAGACATGTCTAGATACATATATATTTTGCATTGTTGAGGAAATCGTTAACTGGTAGCTGCTCGGTTGGCTAGCGAGTAGGGGATTAATCGGCTAATCGGCAAGTTAATCGGCCATTTAATCAATTAATCGGATGATTTTTCGGTTTATCGGCTACTCGATGACCCTATGAGTAGGGATTAATCGGCAAGTTAACTGGTTAATCGGATGAATTCTTGAACATGGATATTTTATTTTGACAAATAGAAGGCATGTATTGTGCAACGGAGGGAGTAGAATGGATGCAAGTTTTTGTATTGGGAAGAAGAGTACATCCATATATTGATAGAGCGCAATTTAGTAGATGTTCTATCACTTTTAGCTAGCATAGACGCAAGATCGAGCCTCCGCGGATCAACAATGAATGCATCGAGAAAGCACTAATCCAACTTATAGGAGTAGTAAAATGTATTCTTGTGGTTCTTGTTTTCTTTGGTCTTGCTTTTATAGTCAAAATTATCGTTGGAGTCCGTGCAAAACGAAGGTGCATTTGGGGTCGTGCGTTGGAGTTGGCCTTACAAGTGGGACCGCAGTTAAGGAAACCGACTATCGGCAAACCCCCACCTCGCCCGCCGCGCGATGGCTGAAGTTAGAGAAACGACGAGGTTGAAGAGATTGCTCTAGCACGGACTCCAAGAAATAATATCGTGTCAGATGGATGTCGTGGTGGTGGCGTGTGCCGTACTCCTGGACGTGAATGCTTGTTCTGGCCCATGCCACCCTACTACTCCCTACTACTTACTCCTACTATATAGTACAAGTATCGAGGATTCGAGGTGCTGGTTACGTACAACGAACACATTAACATATGGCTACAGTAAAAATACCCGCCCGACGCGCAAAGCATCTGAAGCTAGTACAAATAGTGTACTACTATTGTTGATTGGCCTCATCCGATAACATGTTGCAATGCACGTACAATTATGTATTTGCAAAATATTTTTTTGCCTCGTCGCACCACTCACTCAGAGAAGCGACTCGAAAGACATTCATAAATTTAGTAAGTTTATCACACACATATCATTTTATTACATACAACAGGTCATCAACCCACATCGACAACGAGGATACATTATAAATACTAAAGTTTTCACCACACAACAAATAACAAGCAATGAAATGAACTTCAACTCAACCATTCCTCGGCCTTGGAAACGCTTGCTTTGAACCACAAGTGATTCTCTGGGACGGGCCATCGATTGTTGATCTGGAAACCAACGCAGGACTGATCATCCAGGCTGAAGCGGCCTACTATATCCCTACCAGGGTAGGGAACCACACAAATGTCCGAGGTATAGACACAGTTGCTTCTCATAAATGTGTCAACAGCAGTTGGATCACCTTTCACCATCATCGGATAGTTTTGTCCAAGAAAGAGCGAGTTTTCTCCAAGACTATCAATTCTGTACCAGGGAGAAGGAGTTGGCGCTAGCACACTAGTATCCATCCTGAATACCATGCAACGGGTGTCGAAATAGGTCCGGAGAGTGCGACCATGGGAGACACCTGCTTCCTTAGCAGTAACATCATCAGTGGGCTGTATACACACAAGAGGTGATCCATCGGAATTAGTTGCCAGACGCCACAGAGTATATGGGTGCTGCTCGTCCTCATGCTCGTGATCATCAACATCGTCATCTCCCCCTTGGTTATAAAAATTTTCAAGTATAGGTGGTGGGATGTTCACAGGACCTTGGAAACACAAGAAGGTTAATTAGTAAAGGGAAACTTGCTAACCCGCATGCATGTGGATGAAACAATTATAATTGCGGTGGAAGACAAACGTACTGAAACTATGAGGATGCCATGCAAAAACAGTGCCACGAGTGGTGGCAGAAAACACAAGGCGCTCGTATTGAATTGCATCACAGTACTCATCCGTGTACAGAAACTGATTTTTGAGCAATAACCATCGAGTGAAACCATCAAGGAAGGCAACAAGCTTGTCGAAGATAGCAACAACATCATAGTTGCTGTAATTCCAAGAGCGGTTGGGAACTCGACAAATTGCTATCTTCCGTAGAATACAGTCATCATGATCATATTTGAACGTGCGTACATTACCGGTGTGCTCAACCTCTGGGCAGTGTGCTGAGATTTTTGGAAGTGGAACCCAGTGACGAGTGTACACATTCACAAGTTCCCACTCGCAGTTGGACCCAATGTAAACAACCCAATCTCCATTTGCACCTGCCCAAGCCTTGCCCTCAAGCGATGGCATCTTAACATCATATGTATCATTATCAAGCGGCTTCAACTTGCACAGGGCGAGGCCTCCGTCGTGCCGGCGCCAGTCATCATCAGGGTCACGGCGAAGAAGATAGGGGAGATCAAACTGCTCCTTGACTCTTGGGTTCTTTGTAATGATGTTATTAGTTGAGTCGAGAATGGGCTTGAACGAACCTGCCATGCTAGCCGAGGTGATGACGTCGCACCGATCAATGAGTTCCTCCACCACGTCATCTTTCAGATCGGGGCAAGAATAACGGGGTCGTTTTCGGCATGTTCCCTCCATGGAGAATATGATCGAACAATGGCAGAAGAAAGGGTGAATGACTGAAGGAAAATGGAGGAGGGAGAGGAAGAGCGTGCGGCAGCAGTTCCAAATCGAGAGGGAAAGGCGAAGAGTCGGTGGATGGTTGCGAGTTTGCCACAGTTCACGAAGAGGCGCCCCGGCCCACACGTCCGTTCGGAAATACTCCTACTACTCGCCGTTGTCTCACAGATATGTTGGCACGGGACCACATGTCAATGAAACATGGTGTGTAATTTCTCGTGCAAAATGCGATCTGGCCGCGTTGGCCCGAGGTGCCGCATTAGTTATCGACCTTTTTTTTAATGGTGTGCCGATCAGTTTTGAAGCACGAATAACTGGTACTGTACGTAGAGAAAATATAAACTACTCTACCACTGCTCCACCTCCAGTACTAGTAGTATAAAAAAGATATATAGGCTGGAGCTTGAGCGCTTTCTTGCTAAGGACTGCCCACTTGCTTCTCACACTACCACCCTCTCTCCAGATCTAAAAAAGACGGCGCCTCTCTCCCTCCTCACCGGTGGTCATAGATCCACCGGGGAAGAAAAGGATGTGCAGCGTTGACGCACTCGTCGTCGGCAAGCGAGGTCACGCACTAACGACAAGGCCGTCCTCTCAGACCTAGCACCCGCGCGGGATGGCCTCCGTCCCCAAGCTCATGCCGTAGTGTGTGCGGAGGACGACGACCACGAGCGAAGCCACTTCCCGCCGACCCTCAGGTATGCTACCTCTTTTCGAACCATAACCTTGTTCTATTGCCCCATCTGCCACGTCGTTGCATGTGGATCTTTTTCCACTCCACCATCTTCCCAATTTGCTATCCTCTGCTCTGCTGGCCATGCAGACAAAAACCATAATTTGCACTATTAAAGGAAACCCTACTTCATGCAGACTAATCCATGTCTGGGTTGAATAAGGAAAGGAAGGGAGATTGTACTATCTAAGAGAGTAGGCATGGAACCCGCATCTAGGTTGAAAAGGGGAAAATCAGTAGCTAAGGAACGAGTCTCGTGTCTCTTGGTTGAAGAAGGGTAGAAAGGCATGACAACGCAATAGAGAATGACTAGGTCGATCGGTTTGTTGTCCTCGCATAGGAAAAAGGTGGCTAAAGAGAGCAAAATGGGACATAACCCACATATGCTGCCTGGATATTTGTTGCTCTGGGCAACCATACCTCCCTCACCACTCTGCGTCCGTGGAGGTACATCGTACTGGTGCGCCCACTGTCCGAATGGGCCTCCCATGCTCTTATTGCCACTTTTTTGCTGTTAGTATAACGCCAGCAGTCAAGTCAAGCAATGCTACTACTAAAGTGATGCCACATTTAACTAATGCCGCTCTTAGTCTAATGCCACCAATAAATTTAAGCAATGCCATTTAATGTCACTGGATTATTTCAGGGTTAGCTGTTGATTGTGGATGTATTAAAGATTTTTCAGCTAAGGCATTCTAATGCTGTTGCACAGCCAGTATACCAATGATGAAACTTGTTACTACCTTCAGATTTTTGCACTGTTAATGCTTATAGATTACATACCTCACTTTCATGAGATAAGTTAATTTTTTTGTACAGTGTCACCAAAATGCCAAGGCGCTGATGTCATTTTATTTTGGTTAAACTGCACAGACAATTATGAAGACAAGAGGAAAGGTCAAGAGTGGGCACCTCCTCCTCCGGCTGTTCTCTTGATTCATTCGATCAAGTTTTTATGTTTGATCGATTATCAAGATTGGGATAGCAATTTTTAAGGTCCCCCCGAGTTCGAAATGATATTTACCTTGGAGGTACATGGTTTGCAATTTTTTTATACTATCATTAGTTAATAATGCTAGTTACCTTCAGACTTTTGTATTTGGTTTAATGCTCATGCCGAGCTAGTATACCAATGCTGAAACTTGTTACCTTTACATTTTGTATTGTTAATTCTTATAGAAACCTTCCAGTGCTAGAGTTTATTGAAATCTGTTCAGTAAAACCATTGTACTATACCCTGTAATAAACTAACTACTCTACTGTTGCACTAGCCACTGGATTAGTGTATATTTGTAGTATTCGAATGGTGTTGCATTAGCGTATGGACATAAATAAAGTGTGGCAAGCTTTCCCAGATATGTGCTCAAGAAAACTACCACCTGTTTTTCTAAATACTAGACGTTTGGGTACTTTAAATTGAACCGCGAAAACGTCTTATATTAAGGAAAAAAGGGTGTAGAGTTCACTCAAATTATCCCGGTAAAGCTAGTCACACCTTTGTTAAAATTAATGTTCATTATGTTATCGGAGGAGGTCTGTATGTTTGTCTCTAATGCCTGTCGACTACATACCTGACATCAGATGTAATGTTAAGTCATTTCCTTCTATACAGTGTCACTGAATTGTCAAGGCGGTGATGGCATTTTATTTTAGTAGAACTGCACAAAATTTGCTTAAAAGAAGAGGAAAGGTCAGGAATGGCTCAGTTTTTTAGAAAAAACTATGTATGCCTTCCTGACATCAGCCGTTGTTGCTTTATTTATTCCTTCAAACATGTGGTTAGAAACAGTCTTGCTACCTTTTCCCATTATGAAATTGGAATGCTTATATTTGTGAGTCTATGCTTCAACTAGTGCCACTTTTAGAGTAATCACACTTTCAATATCTATGCAAACAGGGGTGCTTGATTTTAGGTGAACTGCACAAAAAGTCCAACTGGTTCAACATTAGGAGCATGTTTTTTTACAAACCTTTATATCCAATTGGTGGCACTATGAGCTCTTCATTACGAAGGTACATGGTTTGCTACTATCTTGCTACTCTTTTTGTACCGTCATTAGATAGTAATACTAGTGGTTTGCATGTGAATTTATTGGCAGGGTGGACCTACATTGGAGGTGCATGACAGGATTCAATGATTGGATGCTCAATTTCGGTTGTATTGATTTCACCTCTTCCATCACTGCGAACATGGATATCCTTGGTCTGATGAAGAATAGGCGCTATATTTCTACTCTGAACCAGCAAATCAATTCAGTATGAAATTGTCCAGGGCAAAACATAACTGTATCAGATTGTCCAGTGCAGAACATGACAGATGCTAAGCGGAAGAGACATGTTTAAACCGAAAATACAAGGTGTGGTATATGTTTACTAGCTGCTTGATATTTGTGCAGACAGAGATGTCTTCCCGTTGCTATTTGGCAAACAAACAAAGTGTCCGCAATTTTGGTTGAACTGCACAAGAGAATAGTATAGTCACTGCATGCAGTGCCATTTGAAAATAGACACAGAAAGATTGGATAGTCACTTCATGGACTGCAGAAAAGTAGTACTGTACTATTTATTGGCCAACACTAGGTGCTTCATTTCTTTGGTCTGATTATACAATGGGCAGCATTTTGCCTAAGTTAAAGTTTGTATTCCGAAAATAGTCTCGTGGTGTGATCGAGAGAAGACCAAATCATATTGCAGTGGATGTTCCTCCATCATGTGTGGTTCATTCTCATGGTTCCAGCTGTTGGTGAAACCACTTATGTTTGCAAGAGGAATTGTAGACTTCACAAACAAATTTGTCTTTCAGTCTGTACTGAATGTTGGCCAAGAGAAGCATCCATGTTAGTAGGAAGAACAGATGTTTTTTCTAGATCTCTGCTTTTGGAGCTACATATTTGTATATGATCTGTCATTGTATATCTTAATATTTTTTTTGTTGATTTGTTATTGTATATCTTAATATTTTTGTATATAAACTTGGTCAAAGTTTGTAAAGCTTGACTTTGACCAAAGCTAATATGCGAACTAAATAAAAATGGAGGGAGTACCTCCTTTCCGGTTTGCAGGGCTTAATTCAAACCTCTCACCAACCAAGGTACTCCCTCAGTCCGGAATTTATTAGTCCCGTGAGCAAAGCAGCAAGACCAAGGCATGGCAATAATTAACGGCATGCAGAAGTTTAAGCCTAATTAATTCCAGTGATTTAAGTGGTTGCATGTGTGCCCTTGGCTGCGACTCGTTGCATGCTGCTTCGCGTACTGCCTGCGAGCGATTATGAGTGCCTGCATGCAGCCGGCCGTAATTAAGGCAGCTAACTGATGCGAAAAAAGATACACTTTAAATCCGTGGAATCATTATTGACAAGGAGGGAGATGATTCGAGTGCACTTGTTTGACCGCCATGCCGGCGTGCGACCCAGATGGGACGGGACGGCACAGTCATAATTTCAGTTTCTCTAGTTTTCCATGGCAAGCTGGCGCGCTAAGCCATTATGCATTGAATTCCGATGACCGTCGCGCTACCTTCCGCCTATAAGTACTGTTTCCCGGCCTTCTCAGGTGCCACCGTGACCCAACTCGCCATATCCTCATAAGCCCCCACCGGCCCGACGTCGCTCGCCACGTCCGCCATGCCCCGCCCGTTCGCGGTAGGCGATGCCGGAGGCGGTCACCGCCGGAACTAGTGTTCGGGTTTTCACCGGGAGGCAGACGGAGGGAGGAGGCATTCTATCTGTCTTTAGATGGCAATGCGGAGATCGAGGAGTTGTTGGAGCGCGACCGCATGGCGGAGGAGCAGGAGTTGTTGGAGCGCGACCGCCTGTCGGAGGAGCAGCGTATCGCCGATTTGCACCGCCAGCGGGACATGGAGCAGCAGCGCACCGACGCTCTGAGTCGCGAGCAGAGCGCCCGCAACTGGGCCGACTACGTGGAGGCCGGCACCCGGCAAGTAGCCCTGGAGGCTGTCGGGCACGCACACGTTCGCGACGCCGATTTTTACTACCAGCTCGTCAGGTGGGTTTCTCGCTTGGAAGCCGAAGCTTCGGTGGACCATGCCGGCATGGAAAGGGCCAACGCGCGCGAGCAACGCGCCCTATTGCACCTCTGGCAAGTCCGAGGTGAGGTGGAGGACGCGGTGCCAGCGTTTAGCATGGACAGCAGATGGCGGCCGACATCGTCTAGTTAGCTAAGAGTAAGTTAGTACTTGTACGCTAATAGAGTGTTAGTGGGTGTAGATAGTTAACTTGGCTATGATGGTTGTCAACGTGGAAGTTCAGTACTCTATATGTGGATCAGACCTGTTACTTTGGTCTGAATGTTGAACTTTCTGTTTGAACGTATGGAATGGGCTGTTGTTTTTTAAATGGGTTGTATTTGTCCTCCACGGTTTAGAGGCTAACTTGTGGGCCTAGCAAGTTGACGCGTACACAATCAGGAGCTGATTGTACATGGAGAGGATGATAGCAGGGACCCACCAAGGTCATGGCAGTACGCAAGCAAGTGCCTCCTTATTTCAAGCCAATAAAAAAGGCTCCTCCTAGTGGATTTCTGACATCTGGGTCCCATGCCATTGTCAACGTAGTCAATAAACGAGAGAATTGCACAACGAGCGGCTGACACCAGGGACCCAGCAGCTCGCCCAGTTATTTTTGTTTTGGGTTAATTTGATAAATGCCACTCCAAATCTGGTGTATTCGAGAAATGCCACTGCAATTTCCAAACTTTGAAAAATGCCATTTCATGCCATTTCTAGTGGCATTTTTCGAAGCCTGGAGTGGCGTTTTTCAAAGTTTGCAAACTGCAGTGGCATTTTTCAAAGTTTGGAAAAATTGCAGTGGCATTTTTATGAATCGCCATAATTGGAGTGGCATTTATCTAATTTGTTTTTGAGATGGAAGCAGGGTGTCAACTGGGCTGTGCGGGACACTCTGGCCTGTCTAGACAGCCTTTTCTTTTATGTTTACCACAAACCAGCCTAGTAGTTTTTTTTCTTTCTGAAAATGGCTAGCCCAGTTCTTTTGTGATTTGTCAAGTAAGTCTCTTTATCAGGCCTGTTGGGTTGCAAATCTTTCAAGACGAGGAGAGCTTCATTCGGCTGGCCGAGAAAATGGCCTATCAGTAATGAGAAATGGGATGTACATTTTTAAAACACATCAAACCAGCAATTATTTTCAAATATCTTGTTTTTGATTTCGAGATTTTAAATTGCATTAATTTTTATGCATGGACAATTTATTGGATTTTATATTGATATACATTTATTTTTAAAATCAGTCTGAATGTGACTCGAAATTTCGGGATTAAAAACAGTTCAGACTGTACTGACATATGCAAAATTTCGTATAATTTTTTAACCGTGGCCACAATATGGGCTGCAATGCTAACATAAAGAATATGGGCTCCAAAAAACCCGTAAGAATTAGCAAATGGGCTGTAAATTATTTGAAATAATGGCAGATGGGCTGTATGCTGTTTTCCACATATTTGAGGCTTTCCATAGATGGCCTATATACTGTTGGATGTCCATCCAACGGCCGTTGTGCTTCTTCAATCTCTACTCTTCCTGCTCCAGCCGCTCAAACAAGCGCCGACGGGACTGCCTGCTCCCTCATCCCCGCGGCCGGCTGTGTTGCCGCGCAGGCCTCACCGCCCCACCGTACTCCCATCGCTGGCCTAGCCATCCCTCTACTCACCCACACCTGCTGTTATTCTCTGGCGACGGCAGACGAACCAGTAAACCCTCGTACAGTCGTACTCCCCTCCGCGTGGGAAACAAAAACAACAGCCGAGTCTTCCCTGCCTCCGTGTCATTCCCTTCCTAGGCCTCGCCGTCGTCCACCGCCCTGGTGCTCTCGGCGTGGCGTGGTCAGCATGGTCAATGACCGACATGCATCTGAAGTGGACTGTATGTGGAGAGGCTGATAGCTGGGTCCACGGTCGCACGCAAGGAAATGCCTCCTTATTACGCGCAAAATAATGATTTCCTCCACCTGACATCTGGGACCCACCGAAACGGCCTCTGTATTTCACGAAAAAATGTTATCGCCGCTGACAGCTAGGACCCACCAGCTATATCTTCGCCCGCAAGGAAGTGCTTCCTTATTACGCACAAAAGAATGAATACTCCCCCTGCTAGCTGAGACCCAGTATAGTGGGCCTACTAAGTTGACGGGGACGAAGGGCTTTGTCAACTTAGCCAATATGCATGATTCTAGCTTGACTGACCGTACGATGTCCATCCAACGGCCGTAGTGCTTCTTCAACCTCTAGTCTTCTTGCTCCAGCCGCCCAAAGCAGCGCCGGTCATGCCGCCTGCTCCTGCCTCCCATGGCTGGCTGTGCTGCCGCGGAGGCCTCACTGCCCCCATACTACTCCCACCGCTGGCCAGGCCATCCCTCCAATCCACTCACCCACACCCCCTGTTATTCTGCGGCGACGGCAGCGCAGCCGAACCAGTGAACCCTCGTACTCCTCTCTGTGTGGGCATCCACTGCCGTGTCTTCCCCGGCTCCGCGTTGTCCCCTTCCTAGGCCTCGCCGTCGTCCACCGCCGTGGTGCTGTCGGCACGGCGTGGTCAATGTGGTCAACGACCAAATTCCATCGGAAGAATACTATACATGGAGAGGCTGACAGCTGGGTCCACGGCAGCCGCAAGAAAGTGCCTCCTTATTACGCGGAAAATAATTATTCCTCCACCTGACAGCAGGGACCCACCAGACGCCCACCAGTATATCGCGAAAAAACGTTTGCCCCTGACTGCTGGGACCCACCCGACGGGCCACCGTATTTTGCGAAAAAAACGTTCCCCCTGCTGTCAGCTCAGACCCACCGGAAGTGCCTCCTTATTACGCACAAAAAAAGGAATACCCCCCTGCTAGCTGGGACCCACCTTGGTGAGAGGCTGACTTGTGGGCCTACTAAGTTGACGGGGACAGAGGGCTTTGTCAACTTAGTCAATATGCACGATTCTAGCTCCAGTGACCGTACGATGTCCATCCAACGGCCGTAGTGCTTCTTCAACCTCTGGTCTTCTCGCTCCAGCCGCCCAAACCAGCGCTGGTCGTGCCTCGTGCTCCTGCCTCCCGTGGCCGGCTGCGATGTGGCGGAGGCCTCACCCCCCCTACTACTCCCACCGCTGGCCAGTCCATCCCTCTACTCACCCACACCCCCTGTTATTCTGCGGCGACGGCAGCCTCACACCACAGCGAACCAGTGAACCCTCGTACTCCTCTACGCATGGGCATCCACTGCCACGTCTTCCCCGGCTCCGCATCATCCCCTTCCTAGGCCTCACCGTCGTCCACCGCCCTGGTGCTCTCGGCGTGGTGTGTTCAACGTGGTCAAGGAACGACTTCCATCGGACGTGGACTGTACGTGGAGAGGTCAAGCTGGGTCCACGGCCGCAGCAAGGAAGTGCCTCCTTACTATGTGCAAAATAATTATTCCTCCACCTGACAGCAGGGACCCACCGAACGGGCCATCGTATTTCGCCCCCCTGACTGCTGGGACCCACCAGCTACATCTTCGCACGCAAGGAAGTGCCTGACAGTCGGGACCCACCTGGTCGAAGCGTACGTAGCGTTGTCATTCTGGTCGCGAACGTGTACGTACATATATACTGGTGGATGTAGAGGCGCGCACGTGTCGTAGTAGAGGCGGCCAGGGTGTAAGAAAGAAAATACGGCCATGTATGTGTACATACGGGCGGGGTCTCGAACGGCTACTCGCGCATACGTACGGCGAGGGCTCATTGACATGGCTGGGTCGGAACGGAGAAACAGCGTCGTCGTCGTGTTCATGGGGAGGCAACGGAATGCGTCGTGTTCATGGGGAGGCAACAAAATGCGTCGTGTTCATGGGGAGGCAACGGAACGCGTGGGAGCCAACCGGCTGGGTCGGAACGGAATGTGTGGTCGTGTTCATCGGGAGGGCTTGGACGGAATGGGCGATGGAAACGAGGCCTGGCGTACCGCACAACGGAGGAAACGGACCTCCTACGTTCAGAATGGGGTCCTGTTGATCGGGAGGGGTCTAGCGTACCGCAAAATGGAGGAAACAGACCTCCTACGGTCGAAACGGGGGTCCTGTTGATCGGGAGGGGTGTGGCGTACCGCAAAACGGACGAAACAGACTTGTGTTGGAGCGCTACGATCGAAACAGGGGTCCTATTCATCGGGAGGGGTGTGGCGTACCGCAAAACGGGACTCCACGAGATACTATTCATCTCCACCGTCGACCCCCTCCAGCCTCCACGAGCTACTGTTCATCCACCGTCGACCTCCTCCAGCCTCCACCTGCGACTATTCATCCACGTGCTCCTATTCATCCAGCCTCCACCGCGCTACTCCACCGGCTACTATTCAACCAGCCCTCTCCACGGGCTCCTGTTCAATCACCCCTACACGGGCTACTGTTCATCCTGCCCTCCACTGTCTATTGTTCATCCTGCCCTCCACGGGGTGGTCCTGTTCATCCAGCCCTCCACGGGGTCCTATTCGTCCAGCCCCAACCGGCTCGATCGATCGGGGTCCTGTTCATCCAGAGGCAACACCACGGGGTCCTGTTCATCCACCCCCACCGGGAACTGTTCATCCACCCCCCCCGCAACGCTCACTGTTCATCCAGAGGCAGCATCGATCGGCTTCAGTTAGCAGCAGTAGCGAAGGAATCGCTCGATCGGGTTCAGTTAACAGCCATCGATCGATCGCTCGGGTTCAGTAACACGTAGCCTGCAGTGCAATCGCTCGGGTTCAGTTAGATCCCAACGCCTCGCTCGGGTTCAGTTAGAGCCAACGCCTCGCACACACGCGCGTACGTGTACGAGAGAAACACGCATCGCTCGGCCCCCGACCTCCCAATGTAACTGGGAACTCCCCGAAATTTTCCTCGCCCTCACTTCTACCATGGTTTTTTCTGTCATGGACGGCCCAAAGAATGTCATGCAGCTGCGTCTCCGGCCTGCCCAGGACGAAAAGCCCATTTTCTGTCATGATTTTTTGTCATAGAAGTAGGAGCCCACCACATCTATGATGATACCGGGTTTTGTCACAATTATCGTCAAAGAAGTGTCATATGTATGACAGAAAAAAATTCGTTCAGCCCAAAATGTCATGGATGTGTCTTTTTTCTGTAGTGTTGTGTTACATTAAGTATATATACCCATATCTGCTCAAATCATCTGTGAAGGTTAGAAAATAACGATACGCGCCACGAGCCTCAACACTCATCAGACCGCATACATCAGTATGTATTATTTCCAATAAGTCAGTGGCTCGCTCCATTGTTCCGGAGAGCGGAGTCTTAGTCATCTTGCCCATGAGGCATGGTTCGCAAGCATCAAGTGATTCATAATCAAGTGATTCCAAAAGCCCACCAGCATGGAGTTTCTTCATGTGCTTTACACCAATATGACCTAAACGGAAGTGCCACAAATAGGTTGCACTATCATTATTAACTTTGCATCTTTTGGCTTCAATATTATGAATATGTGTATCACTACGATCGAGGTTCAATAAACCATTCACCTTGGGTGTATGACCACAGAAGGTTTTATTCATGTAAACAGAATAACAATTATTCTTTTAAATGAATAACCGTATTGCAATAAACATGATCCAATCATATTATGCTCAACGCAAACACCAAATAACATTTATTTTAGGTTCAATACCAATCCCGAAGGTAAAGGGAGTGTGCGATGGTGATCTTATCAACCTTGTAATCATTTCCAACACACATAGTCACCTCGTCCTCAACTAGTCTTTGTTTATTTTGCAACTCCCGTTTCGAGTTACTACTCTTAGCAAATGAACCAGTATCAAAGACCGAGGGGTTTGCTATAAACACTAGTAAAGTACACATCAATAACATGTATATGAAATATACCTTTGTTCACATTGCCATCCTTCTTATCCGCCAAGTATATAGGGCAGTTACACTTCCAGTGACCATTTCCTTTGCAGTAGAAGCACTCCGTTTTAGGCTTGGGTTTAGATTTGGGCTTCTTCATGGGAGTGGCAACTTGCTTGCCATTTTTCTTGAAGTTCCCTTTCTTTCCCTTGCCCTTTTACTTGAAACTAGTGGTCTTGTCAACCATCAACACTTGATGCTTTTCTTGATTTCTTCCATCGCCGATTTCAGCATCACGAAGAGCTTGGGGAATTGATTTTGTCATCCCTTGCATATTATAGTTCATCACGAAGTTCCAGTAACTTGGTGATAGTGACTAGAGAAGTCTGTCAATTACTATCTTATCTGGAAGATTAACTCCCACTTGATTCAAGCGATTGTTGTACTCAGACATTTTGAGCACATGCTCACTAGTTGAGCTATTCTCCTCCATCTTGTAGGCAAAGTACTTTTCAGAGGTCTCATACCTCTCGACTCGGGCATGAGTCTGAAATACCAATTTCAGCTCTTGGAACATCTCATATGCTCCGTGGCATTCAAAATGTTTTTGAAGTACCGGTTTTAAGCCGTAAATCATGGTGCACTAAACTATAAAGTAGTCATCATATCGAGCTTGCCAAATGTTCATAATGTCTGCATCTGCTCCTGCAATAGGTCTGTCACCTAGCGGTGCATCAAGGACATAATTCTTCTATGCAGCAATGAGGATAATCCTTAATCAGATCACGGACCTAGTCCGCATTATTGCTACTATCATCTTTCAACTTATTTTTTCTCTAGGAACATATCAGAAATAAAAATGGGGAAGCTATATGCGAGCTATTAATCTACAACATATATATGCAAATACTATCAGGACTAAGTTCATGATAAATTTAAGTTCAATTAATCATATTAATTGAGAATTCCCACTTAGATAGACATCTGTCGAGTCATCTAAATGATCATGTGATCCATATCAACTAAACCATGTCTGATCATCACGTGAGATGGAGTAGTTTTCAATGGTGAACATCACTATGTTGATCATATCTACTATATGATTCACGTTCGACCTTTCGGTCTTAGTGTTCCGAGGCCATATCTGCATATGCTAGGCTCGTCAAGTTTAACCCGAGTATTCTGCACGTGAAAAACTATCTTACACTTGTTGTATGTGAACGTAGAGCTTATTACACCCGATCATCACGTGGTGTCTCGGCACGACGAAATGTAGCAATAGTGCATACTCAGGGAGAACACTTATACCTTGAAATTTAGTAAGAGATCATCTTATAATGCTACCTCTGTACTAAGAAAAATAAGATGCATAAAAGATAAACATCACATGCAATCAATATAAGTGATATGATATGACCATCATCATCTTGTGCCTTTGATCTCCATCTCCAAAGCACCGTCATGATCACCATCATCACCGGCTTGACACCTTGATCTCCATCGTAGCATCGTTGTTGTCTCGCCAACTATTGCTTCCATGACTATCGCTACCGCTTAGTGATAAAGTAAAGCAATGACATGGTGATTGCATTTCATACAATAAGGGGACAACCATATGGCTCCTTCCAGTTGCCGACAACTTTGTTACAAAACATGATTATCTCATACAACAATTTATATAATCACGTCTTGACCATATCACATCACAACATGTCCTGCAAAAAGAAGTTGGACGTCCTCTACTTTTTTGTTGCAAGTTTTACGTGGCTGCTACGGGATTAGCAAGAACCATTCTTACCTACGCATCAAAAACCACAATGATTTTTCATCAAGTGTGCTGTTTAAACCTTCAACAAGGACCGCACATAGTCACACTCGACTCAACTAAAGCTGGAGAAACAGACACCCAGTAGCCACCTGTGTGCGAAGCACGTTGGTAGAACTAGTCTCATGAATGCGGTCATGTGTTGTCGGTCTGGGCTGCTTCATCCAACAATACCGCCTAATCAAAGTATGACATGCTGGTAAGCAGTATGACTATTATTGCCCACAACTCTTCATGTTCTACTCGTGCATATAACATCTACGCATAGACCTAGCTCTGATACCACTATTGGGGAACGCAGTATTTCAAGAAAAATTCCTACGATCGTGCAAGATCTATCTAGGAGATGCATAGCAACGAGAGGCGAGACTGTGTCTACGTACCCTCATAGACCGAAAGCAGAAACATTTAGTAATGTGGTTGATGTAGTCGAACGTCTTCGCGATCCAACCGATCAAGTACCAAACGCACAACACCTCCGCGATCTGCACACGTTCAGCTCAGTGACGTCCCTCGTACTCTTGATCCAACTGAGGCCAAGGGTGAGTTCCGTCAGCACGACGGTGTGTTGACGGTGATGATGAAGTTATTGATGCAGGGCTTCGCCTAAGCACTACGATAATATGACTGAGGAGTAAAACCGTGGAGGGGGCACCGCACACGGCTAAAGGTCAACTTGTATGTATTTGGGGTGCCCCCTGCCTCCGTATATAAGCGAGGGAGAGGGAGAGGCAGCCGGCCCTAGGGGGCGCGCCAAGGTGTGGAGTCCTACTAGGACTCCCTAGTCCTAGTAGGATTCCACCTCCCACACGGAGTAGCAAAAGGGGGAAGGGACAAGGAGAAGGAAGGGGGGCGGCCCCCTTCTCCTAGTACTAACCGGCTTCCTACGCAAGGGGGGCACCAACCCCTTGTGGGCTGGTGTGCTTCCCTCTTATGGCCCATAAGGCCCATAACTTCTCTCAGGGGGTTCCGGTAACCTCCCGGTACTCGTGGAAAATGCCCAAACCACTCGGAACCATTCCGATGTCCAAACGCAACCTTCCAATATATGAATCTTTACCTCTTGACCATTTCCAGACTCCTCGTCATGTCTGTAATCTTATCAGGGACTCTGAACAAGCTTCGATCATCAAATCACATAACTCATAATACAAATCGTCATCGAACGCTAAGCATGTGGACCTACGGGTTCGAGAACTATGTAGACATGACCGAAACTCATCTCCGGTCAATAACCAATAGCGGAACCTAGATGCTCATATTGGTTCCTACATATTCTACGAAGATCTTTATCGATCAAACCGCATAACAACATATGTTGCTCCCTTTGTCATCGGTATGTTACTTGCCCGAGATTTGATCATCGGTATCATCATACCTAGTTCAATCTCGTCACCAACAAGTCTATTTACTCGTTCTGTAATGCATCATCCCGCAACTAACTCATTAGTCACATTGCTTGCAAGGCTTATAGTGATGAGCATTACCGAGAGGGCCCAGAGATACCTCTCCAATACTCAGAGTGACAAATCCTAATCTCGATCTATGCCAACCCAACAAACACCATCGGAGATACCTGTAGAGCATCTTTACAATCACCCAGTTATGATGTGACATTTGATAGCACACAAGGTATTCCTCTAGTATTCGGGAGTTGCATAATCTCATAGTCAGAGGAACATGTATAGGTCATGAATAAAGCAATAGCAATAAAACTTAACGATCATTATGATAAGCTAACGGATGGGTCTTGTCCATCACATCATTCTCCTAATGATGTGATCCTGTTCATAAAATGACAACACATGTCTATGGCCAGGAAACTTAAGCATCTTTGATTAACGAGCTAGTCAAGTAGAGGCATACTAGGGACACTCTATTTTGTCTATGTATTCACACATGTACTAAGTTTCCAGTTAATACAATTCTAGCATGAATAATAAACATTTATCATGATATAAGGAAATATAAATAACAACTTTATTATTGCCTCTAGGGCATATTTCCTTCAAAAAACTGCTAGCTAATCCTTATGCAAGAGATGGAACTGAACATCCTGATATGCACTTAATATATGTGGAACAAATTTGTAGATTGTTTAAGCTTGCGAGTTTACCCGGAAATGAAGTTAAGAAGAAGGTTTTCCCTTTATATTTGAAGGGAAAAGCATTGGCGTGGTATAGGGTATGCGATGATATTGGATCTTGGAACTGAAATCGATTGAAATTGGAGTTCCACCAAAAAAATTTATCCTATGCATCTAGTTCATTGTGATCGGAATTACATATATAATTTTTGGCCTCGTGAAGGAGAAAGTATCGCTCTAGCTTGGTAGAGTCTTAAGTCAATGTTGTATTCATGCCCCAATCATGAGCTCTCAAGAGAAATTATTATTTAGAATTTTATGCTCGGCTTTCTCGTGATGATCAATCCATGCTCAATACTTCTTGTATTTGTTCTTTTATGAAGAGGACTATTGAATTTTGGTGGGATCTTTTGGAAAGAATTAAACGCAACTCTGAAGATTGGGAGCTCGGCGAAGGTAAAGTGTCAGGTATTAAGCTTAAATATGATTGTGTTAAATCTTTTATGAATACTGATGCTTTTCAAAAGTTTAGCACTAAATATGGACTTGACTCTATAGTAGCCTCATTTTGTGAATCATTTGCTACTCATGTTGATGTAGCGACCCGACCTAAAACGGTCAAGTCTCTATGCTTTAGTGTCATCCATGGATCGGTAATGCTGACACACACAGTACTCGAAGGATTTATAACAGAGTGGCAATCACACACTTATTACATCAATTGTCTCAAGAGAGAACTTCTTACAATAAATATGGCTTAAGGCCATCTAATACGATAACAGCGGAAGGCTTGGAAGATAAAGTGAGTCCATCAACTCCAACGGCATAGCTAAGTGCATGACAAACGACCTATCGCACCTTACTCCTCGTCCGAAAAGTCTGCAACATGATACGTTGCAGCCCGAAAATGGGTTAGCACATGGAATATGCTGGCAATGTAACACAGGAGAGTAATGAACAACTAAAAGCTATCACTATATGCATATATGGCTGGTGGAGGCTGTATGGTTAATATTTTTTGCGAAAAGCCAATTTTTCCCTACAACAAAGGAATATATATTATTTAACTATCATGGTAGTTGAACAATATTGAGAAGGTTCCTCCAACTCAATCCCAATTGAAAGTAATTATCAACCCAACAAATTATTTTAGAGTGATGAGGTCCATATGATAATCCAAGAACCAGATACTCAAGATGTCCATAACCGGGGAGACGGCTAACCATGATTAGTTTGTACACTCTGCAGAGGTTTGCGCACTTTTTCCCACAAGACCCGATCTTCTCCGTTGGATTTCTCGCACTACAGGGTGTTTGAGAAAAGGATGACCAAGACACAATCTTTCAGAAGCATTTGCTCTTTACTCCGGGCGGACCGGTACACCTACAATCCCCTACATCTGCTAGTCCACCTCTTCAAGAACTCACGCAACTTACTCAATTATGCCAGAGCCCGTAATGGCTTGTGGTTGCACACAGAAGTTTGTAGCATGATTAGTCTTATGATCCCTTTGAGCCTGGGTGGCGGGCCGTAGGATGATCACACGGGTACTCTGGGATATCCTAGGACAACACTTGATTCTCCAGGTGCCCACAAGCAATCCACTGATAACCACAAGTATAGGGGATCGCAACAGTTTTCGAGGGTGGAGTATTCAACCCAAATTTATTGATTCGACACAAGGGGAGCCAAAGAATATTCTCAAGTATTAGCAGCTGAGTTGTCAATTCAACCACACCTGGAAACTTAATATCTGCATCAAAGTGTTTAGTAGCAAAGTAATATGATAGTAATGGTAACGGTGATAAAAGGTAACGGTAGCAAAATTAATATTTTTGGTGTTTTGTAGTGATTGTAACAATAGCAACGGAAAAGTAAATAAGCAAAGAACAATATATGGAAAGCTCATAGGCAATGGATCGGTGATGGAGAATTATGTCGGATGCGGTTCATCATGCAACAGTCATAACCTAGGGTGACACAGAACTAGCTCCAGTTCATCAATGTAATGTATGCATGTATTCCGAATATAGTCATACGTGCTTATGGAAAAGAACTTGCATGACATCTTTTGTCCTACCCTCCCGTGGCAGCGGAGTCCTATTGGAAACTAAGGGATATTAAGGCATCCTTTTAATAGAGTACCGGACCAAAGCATTAACACATAGTGAATACATGAACTCCTAAAACTACGGTCATCACCGGTAAGTATCCCGATTATTGTCACTTTGGGGTTAACGGATCATAACACATAATAGGTGACTATAGACTTGCAAGATAGGATCTAGAACTCTCATATATTGATGAAAACATAATAGGTTCAGATCTGAAATCATGGCACTCGGGCCCTAGTGACAAGCATTAAGCATAGCAAAGTTATAGCAACATCAATCTCAGAACATAGTGGATACTAGGGATCAAACCCTATCAAAACTAACTCGATTACATGATAAATCTCATCCAACCCATCACCGTCCAGCAAGCCTACGATGAAATTACTCACGCACGACGGTGAGCATCATGAAATTGGTGTTGGAGGATGGTTGATGATGATGATGGCGACGGATTCCCCTATCCGGAGCCCCGAACGGACTCCGGATCAGCCCTCCTGAGAGAGTTTAGGGCTTGGCGGCGGCTCCGTATCGTAAAACACAATGAATCCTTCTCTCTCGATTTTGTCTCCCCGAAAGTGAATATATGGAGTCCAGGTTGAGGTCGGTGGAGCGTCAGGGCGCCCACGAGGCAGGGGGCGCACCCAGGGGGGCAGGCGTGCCCCCACTCTCGTGGACAGGTGGGGCACCCCTGACATGGATCTTCCTTCCAATATTCATTATATATTCCAGAATAATGCTCCGTTGATTTTTAGGTCATTCCGAGAACTTTTATTCCTGCACAAAAAATAACACCATGGCAATTCTGCTGAAAACAGCGTTAGTCCGGGTTAGTTCTATTCAAATCATGCAAGTTAGGGTCCAAAACAAGGGCAAAAGTGTTTGGAAAATTAGATACACCGTAGACGTATCAACTCCCCCAAGCTTAAACCTTTGCTTGTCCTCAAGAAATTCAGTTGATAAACTGAAAGTGATAAAGAAAAACTTTTACAAACTCTGTTTGCTCTTGTTGTTGTAAATATGTAAAGCCACCATTTAAGTTTTCAGCAAATATTATGAACTAACCATATTCACAATAACATTTAGGTCTCATGTTTACTCATATCAATGGCATAATCAACTAGCGAGCAATAATAATAAATCTCGGATGACAACACTTTCTCAAAACAATCATGATATGATATAACAAGATGGTATCTTGCTAGCCCTTTCTGAGATCGCAAAACATAAATGTAGAGCACCTTTAAAGATCAAGGACTGACTAGACATTGTAATTCATGGTAAAAGAGATCCAGTCAAGTCATACTCAATGTAAACTAATAGTAATGAATGCAAATGACAGCGGTGCTCTCCAACTGGTGCTTTTTAATAAGAGGATGATGACTCAGGATAAAAGTAAATAGATAGGCCCTTCGCAGAGGGAAGCAGGGATTTGTAGAGGTGCCAGAGCTTGGTTTTGAAATAGATATGAATAATATTTTGAGCAGTATACTTTCATTGTCAACATAACAACCAAGAGATGGCGACATCTTCCATGCTACACACATTATAGGCGGTTCCCAAACAGAATGGTAAAGTTTATACTCCCCCTCCACCAACAAGCATCAATCCATGGCTTGCTCGAAACAACAAGTGCCTCCAACTAACAACAGTCCCGGGGGAGTTTTTTTGGAGTTACTTTTCATTTGATTTGCATAAAGCATGGGACTGGGCATCCCGGTGACCAGCCATTTTCTCATGAGTGAGGAGCGGAGTCCACTCCTCTTGAGAATAACCCGCCTAACATGGAAGATACGGACAACCCTAGTTGATACATGAGCTATTCGAGCATACAAAACAGAATGTTTATTTGAAGGTTTAGAGTTTGGCACGTACAAATTTACTTGGAACGGCAGGTAGATACCGTATATAGGTAGGTATGGTGGACTCATATGGAATAACTTTGGGGTTTATGGAATTGGATGCACAAGCAATATTCCCGCTTAGTACAGGTGAAGGCTAGCAAAAGACTGGGAAGCGACCAGCTAGAGAGCGATAACAGTCATGAACATGCATTAAAATTAATCAACACCGAATGCAAGCATGAGTAGGATATAATGCACCATGAACATAAATATCATAGAGGCTATGTTGATTTTGTTTCAACTACATGCGTGAACATGTGCCAAGTCAAGCCACTCGAATCGTTCAAAAGAGGATACCACCCTATCATACCACATCACAACCATTTTAATAGCATGTTGGCATGCAAGGTAAACCATTATAAGCTCCTAGCTAATTAAGCATGGCATAAGCAACTATAATCTCTAATTGTCATTGCAAACATGTTTATTCATAATAGGCTGAATCAGGAACGATGAACTAATCATATTTACAAAAACAAGAGAGGTCGAGTTCATACCAGCTTTTCTCATCTCAGTAGGTTCATCAAATAATCATCATTAGTTCCTTTCACTTGCACGACCGAATAGTGTGGATAATAATAATAGTGCACGTGCATTGGACTAAGCTGGAATCTGCAAGCATTCAATTCAAGAGAGAATACAAGGTAATGGGCTCTTTGTTAGATCAACAATAATGCATATAAGAGCCACTTTAACATTTTAATCATGGTCTTCTCCTCTCGGCCCCCAAAGTAAAGAAAAGAAATAAAACTATTTACACGGGAAAGTTCCCAACAAGCAAAAGAAGAACAAGAAATCTTTTTGAGTTTTCTTTTTAATTACTACTACAAGCATGGAAAGTAAACTAACTAAAAGTTACAACAAATTTTTTTGGTTTTTCTTAAGGTTTATCAAACACACAAGAAGAAAGCATAAAAAGGAAAATAAACTAGCATGGATGATATAATGAAAAAGTATGAGCACCGACAACTAGCAATGAGTGTGTGAACATGAATGTAATGTCGGTGAGAAATACGTACTCCCCCAAGCTTAGGCTTTTGGCCTAAGTTGGTCTATGGCCATGGCTGGCCTGACGGATATCCAAAGTTGTAGCTGGGGTCATACTGAGATGCAGCAGCTATTGCCTCATGAGCTGCCGCTTGGAGACCGTCCTTCTATGTCCTCCTCTTATATTCGTCTGCCTCCTCCCTGGTTATAACATATCTCCCTTTTGCCTGAAAGTCAAAGAAAGCAAGAGCAGGGAGAGCGACGTGATAGGTGTGTCGTCTGTCAAGGATTAGTCGGTACTGGAGGAACTGATTGTTCCTCTCAACAAACTGATGATGAACCATGGCCTCATAATCCAAATAAACAAGAGGCAACTCAATATCATACCCATGTATGGGTACACCAAGAAAATTAGATAGACGGGTTGCATAAATTCCACCGAAGAAATCTCCACTAAATCTATTATTATGCAACCTACGTGCAACAATGGCTCCCAAATTATAATGTCCATCTTCTAATACAGCACTCCTGAGAACACTGAGGTCAGGGACACACATGTGAGATGCTTCATCCTTACCATTTATGCACCTACCTATGAAGAGAGCAAAATAATGTATAGCAGGAAAATGAATGCTCCCTATGGTAGCTTGTGTTATGTCTCTAGATTCCCCCACAGTTATACTAGCTAGAAAATCTCTAAATTCAGATTTGCGAGGTTCATTAGGACTACCCCATTGTGGAAGTTTGCAAGAAATGTTAAAATCCTCTAAGTCCATAGTATAAGAATTTTCATAGAGATCAAACAGGATAGTTTAAGAATTGCGTGATGATGAAAATTCAAACCTCCTCACAAAGGAATCAGTGAGATGGTGGTACTAGCGGCATTAGTCTGCCTCAAAGCTCTCAAGATCAGCATTACGCACATATGCGTTAAATTCTTCCTTGATTCCTGCTTGATCCATAAAGTCCTCTAAAGGCCATTCACAAGCCCGCACTTGAGCTTCCCTCGGTGGTTCTTCGTCGGCATCGCACATTGCGAGCCTGGGTCCTTGCTTCCTTGAAGGACCACCTTGGTACATTTTCCTAAACATATTTCTTCCTCTGAAAAATTTCTGAAATTTTAGTAACTACAAAATAAAAGTGACCCAAACTCAACAATATTGATAGCAACTACTCCTACAAATGCCTAGAGGCAATATCATGCATCAAAACTACTTTTGACCATATAAATTTGACATGCAAGCTCAAGAACAGGGTCACATAAGCAGCAAAAATATGCAATGAATAAAGCACTAAAACAAAAACTAATTGGACCATTGGAGGAGTCACATACCAAGGAACAATCCCCCAAAGAAGTTTTGTGAGAGGTGCTTTGAGCAAGGAGATCGAAAATGGCAGAAAAATGAGCTTGGACTCGGGTTTGAGCTGGTTAGTGGTGTTTGTGGGAGGAAGAAGGAATGTGTGGTAGCTGTAATAAGTGGAGGGGAGCCATCGTGGG
The DNA here is from genome assembly GCF_003073215.2 of Triticum urartu. NCBI lineage: Eukaryota > Viridiplantae > Streptophyta > Magnoliopsida > Poales > Poaceae > Triticum > Triticum urartu. The sequence goes on along the minus strand of NC_053023.1, from coordinate 130,173,721 downwards.
CCCACGAGGCAGGGGGCGCGCCCTCCACCCTCGTGGCCAGGTGCTTGCTCCCCCTGCTGTGTTCTTAGTGCCAGACATTCTCAAATATTCCAGAAAAAATCATATTTAATTTTTAGGGCATTTGGAGAACTTTTATTTTTGAGTATTTTTTATGGCATGGATAATTCAGAAAACAGACATAAATTACTATTTTTGCTTTATTTAATATAAATAACAGAAAGTAAAAAGAGGGTACAGAGAGTTGTGTTTTCTAAATTCATCCATCTCATGCTCATCAAAAGGAATCCACTAACAAGGTTGATCAGGTCTTGTTAACAAACTCATTCTGAATAACATGGAACCGGAGAATTTTTGAATAACACTACGTTACCTCAATGGGGATATGCACATCCCCAACAATAAGAATATCATATTTCTTCTTGACAGTAGGAAGAGGAAATGCAAAACCTCCAAAAATAATCGATGGAATTTTTCCAATAGAGTTTATACTATGAACTTGAGGTTGTTTCCTCGGAAAGTGTACCGTATGCTCATTACCATTAACATGAAAAGTGACATTGCCTTTGGTGCAATCAATAACAGCCCCTACAGTATTCAAAAAGGGTCTTCCAAGAATAATAGACATACTATCGTCCTCGGGAATATCAAGGATAACAAAGTCCGTTAAAATAGTAACGTTTGCAACCACAACAGGCACATCCTCACAAATACCGATAGGTATAGCAGTTGATTTATCAGCCATTTGCAAAGATATTTCAGTGGGTGTCAACTTATTCAAATCAAGTCTACGATATAAAGAGAGAGGCATAACACTAACACCGGCTCCAAGATCACATAAAGCAGTTTTAACATAGTTTCTTTTAATGGAGCATGGTATAGTTGGTACTCTGGGATCTCCTAGTTTCTTAGGTATTCCACCTTTAAAAGTATAATTAGCAAGCATGGTGGAAATTTTAGCTTCCGGTATCTTTCTTTTATTTGTAACAATTTCTTTCATATACTTAGCATAAGGATTCATTTTGAGCATATCAGTCAAACACATACGTAAGAAGATAGGTCTGATCATTTCAGCAAAGCGCTCAGAATCCTCATCATCCTTTTTCTTGGATGGTTTAGGGGGAAAATGCATGGGTTTCTGAACCCATGGTTCTCTTTCCTAACCATGCTTTCTAGCAACAAAGTCTCTCTTATCATAACATTGATTCTTTGACTGTGAGTTATCAAGATCAACAGCAGGTTCAGTCTCTACTTCATTGTCATTACTAGGTTGAGCATCAATATGAACATCATCATTAACATTATTACTAGGTTCATGTTCATTACCAGATTGTGTTTCAGCATCAGAAATAGAGATATCATTAGGATTCTCAGGTGTGTCAATAACAGGTTCACTAGAAGCATGCAAAGTCCTATCATTTTTCTTTTTCTTCCTCTTAGAAGGACTAGGTGCATCAATAATATTTCTCTGAGAATCTTGCTCAATTCTCTTAGGATGGCCCTCAGGATACAAAGGTTCCTGAGTCATTTTACCACCTCTAGTCATAACTCTAATAGCATTATCATTTTTCTTACTATTTAATTCATTAAGCAAATCATTCTCAGCTTTAAGTACTTGTTCTACTTGAGTGGTAACCATAGAAGCACGTTTACTAATAAGTTTTAGTTCACCTTTAACATTAGCCATATAATCTCCCAAGTGTTCAAGCATATCAGCATTACATTTTAATTCTCTACCAAAATAAGCATTAACGTTTTCTTGCTTAACCATAAAGTCATCAAACTCATCCAAGCATGGGCTAGCAAACTTAGTAAATGGGATTTCAGCTTTATCATATCTATAGAGAGAATTTACCTTTACTACCTGTGTCGGGTTATCAAGACCATATATTTCTTCAATAGGTGATGGATTAAGACCATGTATTTCTTCAACAGGCGGTAAATTAAGACCATGTATTTCTTTGATAGGAGGTAAATTCTTAACATCTTCAGCTTTAATACCTTTTTCTTTCATAGATTTCTTTGCCTCTTGCATATATTCAGGACTGAGAAATAGAATACCCCTTTTCTTCGGAGTTGGCTTAGGAGTTGGTTCAGGAATTGGATCAGGAAGTGTCCAATTATTTTCATTAGTCAACATATTATTCAATAAAATTTCAGCTTCATCTGTTGTTCTTTCCCTGAAAACACAACCAGCACAACTATCTAGGTGGTCTCTGGAAGCATCGGTTAGTCCATTATAAAAGATATCAAGTATTTCATTTTTCTTAAGAGGATGATCAGGCAAAGCATTAAGTAATTGGAGAAGCCTCCCCAAGATTTTGGGAGATTCTCTTCTTCAATTTGCACAAAATTATATATTTCCCTTAAAGCAGCTTGTTTCTTATGAGCGGGGAAATATTTAGAAGAGAAGTAATAAATCATATCCTGGGGACTACGCACACAACCAGGATCAAGAGCATTAAACCATATCTTATCATCACCCTTTAATGAGAACGGAAATATCTTAAGGATATATAGTAGCGAGTTTTCTCATCTTTAGTGAATAGGGTGGCTACATCATTTAATTTAGTAAGATGTGCCACAACAGTTTTAGATTCATAACCATAGAAAGGATCAGATTCAACTAAAGTAATTATCTCAGGATCAACAGAGAAATCATAATCCTTATCAGTAACAAAGATAGGTGAAGTAGCATAAGCAGGATCATATTTCATTCTAGCATTCAAAGTTTTTTGTTTCAGCTTAGCTAATAATTTCTTCAGATCACACTTATCATTGCAAGCAATAAAATCTCTAGCAGTTTCTTCAGCCATAACATAGCCCTCAGGCACAACAGGTAATTCATATCTAGGGGGAGAGTCTTCATCATCACTTTCACCAATATTACCAGTTTCAATAATTTCATTCTCTCTAGCCCTAGCAAGTTGTTCATCAAGAAATTCACCAAGTGGCACAGTAGTATCAAGCATAGAAGTAGTTTCATCATAAGTATCATGCATAGAAGAAGTGGCATCATCACTAACATGCGACATATCAGAATTAATAGCAGAAGCAGGTATAGGTGTCGCAAGCTTACTCAAAACAGAAGGTGAATCAAGTGTAGAGCTAGATGGCAGTTCCTTACCTCCCCTCGTAGTTGAGGGATAAATTTTTGTTTTAGCGTATTTCAAGTTCTTCATAATGATAAGTAGATATAAATCCCAAGTGACTCAAAGAATAGAGCTATGCTCCCTAGCAACGGCGCCAGAAAATAGTCTTGATAACCCACAAGTATAGGGGATCGCAACAGTTTTCGAGGGTAGAGTATTCAACCCAAATTTATTGATTCGACACAAGGGGAGCCAAAGAATATTCTCAAGTATTAGCAGCTGAGTTGTCAATTCAACCACACCTGGAAACTTAATATCTACAGCAAAGTGTTTAGTAGCAAAGTAATATGATAGTAATGGTAACGGTGATAAAAGGTAACGATAGCAAAAGTAATATTTTCGGTGTTTTGTAGTGATTGTAACAATAACAACGGAAAAGTAAATAAGCGAAGAACAATATATGGAAAGCTCGTAGGCAATGGATCGGTGATGGAGAATTATGCCGGATGCGGTTCATCATGCAACAATCATAACCTAGAGTGACACAGAACGAGCTCTAGTTCATCAATGTAATGTATGCATGTATTCCGAATATAGTCATACGTGCTTATGGAAAAGAACTTGCATGACATCTTTTGTCCTACCCTCCCGTGGCAGCGAGGTCCTATTGGAAACTAAGGGATATTAAGGCCTCCTTTTAATAGAGTACCGGACCAAAGCATTAACACATAGTGAATACATGAACTCCTCAAACTACGGTCATCACCGGTAAGTATCCCGATTATTGTCACTTTGGGGTTAACGGATCATAACACATAATAGGTGACTATAGACTTGCAAGATAGGATCTAGAACTCTCATATATTGATGAAAACATAATAGGTTTAGATCTGAAATCATGGCACTCGGGCCCTAGTGACAAGCATTAAGCATAGCAAAGTCATAGCAACAGCAATCTCAGAACATAGTGGATACTAGGGATCAAACCCTAACAAAACTAACTCGATTACATGATAAATCTCATCCAACCCATCACCGTCCAGCAAGCCTACGATGGAAATACTCACGCACGGCGGTGAGCATCATGAAATTGGTGATGGAGGATGGTTGATGATGACGATGGCGACGGATTCCCCTCTCCGGAGCCCTGAACGGACTCTAGATCAGCCCTCCCGAGAGAGTTTAGGGCTTGGCGGCGGCTCTGTATCGTAAAACGCGATGAATCCTTCTCTCTTGGTTTTTTCTCCCCGAAAGTGAATATATGGAGTCCAGGTTGAGGTTGGTGGAGCGCCAGGGGGGCCCACGAGGCAGGGGGCGCGCCCAGGTGGGGCATGTGGGGCACCCCCTGATGTGGATCTTCCTTCCAATATTCATTATATATTCCAGAATAATGCTCCGTTGATTTTCAGGTCATTCCAAGAACTTTTATTTCTGCACAAAAAATAACACCATGGCAATTCTGCTGAAAACAGCGTTAGTCTGGGTTAGTTCCATTCAAATCATGCAAGTTAGGGTCCAAAACAAGGGAAAAAGTGTTTGGAAAAGTAGATACGACGGAGACGTATCATCCACCCAGATGTGTATTAAAGTTGCCACCTTAAGTTGAACCATTAATTAACAACTCACATCTGTCATGGATACACTCAAACCCAAACCACATCTATGAGCATAGCACGGCAATATAAGCATAACGCAGAAGTAACTCCCAAGGGTTTGATAATAAAATAGGTAATAGGTTCTACCTCATTATCTACTCCCAGACCCACATGTTAAGAGATCCTACTCATGCAATGTGTGAAGGTTGAAACTAATGCATAAAAACTGGGTGATAAAGGGGTATGATCAAAGTCTTACTTGCCTTGCTGACGATCTGCAAATCCTAAAGACTCGTGGTAGCACACTTCGCACTCCGGGTGTTCTATCGCAAACAAACAATAGCACACATAAGCAATCAAGCAAAGATGCACGAGTAAATCTTAGATAAACCGGAAAGTTCAGCTGAAGAACTCCTGTTTGCAAAAAGAATCAAATCAAACGGAGCAACGAAACTCAAACTGCGAAAGAAACAAGATCCGATTCTAATCTAGACTAAAGTCAAATTTTACAGTACCAAAATCTTGTTCAAGTTGGTTAAACAGAAAGAGGGCTTCGAGACGAAGATCTAGGCACTTGAATCGTCTGATTCCGATAAATGAGCGAAAAGATAAACTAAAACAAAAAACAGGGCAGAAATCGTGATCAAAAATAATCACAGAAAAACCCTGGAAAAAGAAAACCGACGAACAGGCTAATGAACGAACGTTCGCTGTCTGCGGTTAACGGGTGAAAACCGTTCGTTAAAACGAACATACGAACGGGCGTTCACTAACTAACTAAACCGGGAAAAAACCAAACCAATCTATTAAAAACGGATCTAGGGTTTTTACCGGAAAAACCGAACCGGCGAAGAAAACCGGCGGCCGCGGCGGTGGCGAAATCCGGTGAACTCCAGCGAGCGGCACGGGCGGCGCGGCGACGGCTGGTGCGGCGGCGGCACTAGGGCGGCAGCGGCTTAGGGTTCCGGGCGGGGCGCTTGGCTGCTGGGGTCGGGCCTCCCGGCTTATAAAGGCCGGCCAGGCCAGGAGTCCTAGGCGGACACGACCCAGTTAGGTCGGTTACTTTTTTTTTAAATAATTCTACGCAGAAAAACAAAGAAAAGAAATACTAAACAGACTCCAAAAATCCTGAAATAAATTTTCCCCGTCCTCTAAAAATACGGCGGACAAGGTGAACATTTATTTGGGCCTCTAATGAAATTTTGAAAAACGCATATTTTTCCCAATTCAAATAAAATAGCGATAAAACCCCAAATAAAAATACAAATTGATTTTAATATTTTTCTTCCAACATTTCATTTATTTTTCCTCCAATTTTAATATGAAATATTTTGGGGGGAGAAAAATAATTAAAACCAAAGTGATCCTTGTTTCAATATTTGATAAAACTCAAATATGAGAACGAGGGAAAATCCCCAAATCTTTTCGAGGGTCCTTGAGTTGCTTAGGATTTCGAGGATCACAAGAACGAAATGCAATAAAATATGATATGCATGGATGACCTATGTATAACATTCCAAATTGAAAATTTGGGATGTTACAGTTGATATCCCTGAGAAGTGGTTTAGATATCACCCACCTATTAAAGAAGAAATTAAAGAACCTGAACTAGCTAAAGAAGAAACTATACTTTATAATGTTGATCCAATTGTTCCCATTGCTTATATTGAGAAACCACCTTTCCCTATCAGGATAAAGGAACATGCTAAAGTTTCCACTGTGGTTAATAAAAGTTATATTAGAACACCTAAACCTGATGAACAAATCAAAGTAGAACCTAGTGTTGCTATGGTTAAGGATCTCTTGGAAGAAAATGTAGGTGGGCATGTTATTTACTTCTTTAATGAAGCTACTAGAATTGTCAAACATGATAGAATGGATAATCATAGACCCGTTGTTGGCATGCCCGTTGTCTCAGTCAAAATAGGAGATCACTGTTTGTTGGGGAATGTAGCATCAATTTCAAAAAAATTCTTACGATCACGCAAGATCTATCTAGGAGAGGCATAGCAACGAGAGGGGGAGAGTGTGTCCACGTACCCTCATAGACCGAAAGCGGAAGCGTTAGTTTAACGCGGTTGATGTAGTCCAATGTCTTCACGATCCAACCGATCTAGTACCGAACGTACGGCACCTCTGAGTTCAGTGCACGTTCAGCTCGATGACGTCCCTCAAACTCTTGATCCATCAGAGGGTCGAGAGAGAGTTCCCTCAGCACGACGGCGTGGTGACGGTGATGGTGATGTGCTCCGCATAGGGCTTCTCCTAAGCACTACGACGCTATGAACGGAGGAGTAAACTATGGAGGGGGCACCGCACACGGCTAAGAGAAAAAATGATGTGCTTTGGGGTGCCCCTGCCCCCGTATATAAAGGAGGGGAGGAGGAGGCGGCCGACCAGGAGGGGCCTGCCATGGGGGGAGTCCTACTAGGACTCCACTCCTAGTAGGATTTGGCCCCCTTTTTTCCTTTCTTACCAGAGGGGAAAAGGGATGGAGAGGGAGAGGGAGAGGGAAAGGGGGACCGCGCCCCCTCCTCCTTGTCCTATTCAGACTCCCTTGGAGGGGGGCGCACGCCACCCCTCGCGGGCTTCCCTCTCTCTCCCCTAAGGCCCATGTAGGCCCAATACTTCCCCGGGGGGTTCCGGTAACTCCTCGGTACTCCGGTAAAATACCTGAACCACTCAAAACCATTCCAATGTCTGAATACTACCTTCCAATATACGAATATTTACCTCTCGACCATTTTGAGACTCCTCGTCATGTCCGTGATATCATCCGGGACTCCGAACAAACTTCGTTCACCAAAACACATAACTCATAATATAAATCGTCATTGAACGTTAAGCGTGCGGACCCTACGGGTTCGAGCACTATGTAGACATGACCGAGACACATCTCCCGTCAATAACTAACAACGGAACCTAGATGCTGATATTGGTTCCTACATATTCTACGAAAATCTTTATCGGTCAAACCAAAATAACAACATACGTTATTCCCTTTGTCAGCGGTATGTTACTTGCCCGAGATTCAATCATCAGTATCATCATACCTAGTTCAATCTCGTTACCGGCAAATCTCTTCACTCGTTCCGTAATGCATCACCCCGCAACTAACTTATTAGTCACATTGCTTGCAAGGCTTATAGTGATGTGCATTACCGAGAGGGCCCAGAGATACCTCTCCGATACTCGGAGTGACAAATCCTAATCTTGATCTATGCCAACCCAACAAACACCTTCGTAGACACATGTAGAGCATCTTTATAATCACCCAGTTACGTTATGATGTTTGATAGCACACAAGGTGTTCCTCCGGTGTCAGGAGTTGCATAATCTCATAGTCAAAGGAATATGTATAAGTCATGAAGAAAGCAATAGCAATACCTGACTCTTTAACTTCGTCGAGTTTCCAATCTTTAGAGTTGCGTTTAATTCTTTCCAAAAGATCCCACCGGAAATCAGCAGTCCTCTTCTTAAATGAACCAGCACAAGAAGTATCAAGCATGGTTTGATCACTACGAGAAAACCGAGCATAAAAATTCTAGATAATAATTTCTCTTGGGAGTTCATGATTGTGGCATGAATATAACATTTACTTAAGCCTCCCCCAAGCTAGAGCGATACTTCCTTCACGAGGCCAAAAATTATATATATAATTCCGATCACGATGAACTAGATGCATAGGATAAATTTTTTGGTGGAACTCCAATTCCATGATCCAATATCATCACATAGCCTATACCATGCCAATGCTTTTCCCTTCAAAGATAAAGGGAAAACCTTTCTCATAACTTCATCTCCGGGTAAACCTGCAAGCTTAAACAATCCACAAATTTGTTCCCCATATATCAAGTGCATATCAGGATGTTCAGTTCCATCTCCTGCATAAGGATTAGCTAGCAATTGTTCTATCTTACCCAAGGGAATTTCATATTCAATATTTTCAGTAGGTGTAGTAGGTTGAGGAGTAGCTTGTAGGATCTAGAAGTAGATGTGTCTAGAGGGGGGTGATTAGACACTTAGTGCTAAAGTTGCAATTTTTAGGCCTTTTTGGTTTGAGTGGAGTTTTAGGCACAATTTCAACATACACAATACATATCAAGCAAGCATGCAAAGAGTATATGAGCAGCGGAATGTAAAGCATGCAACTTGCAAGAATGTAAGGGGAAGGGTTTGGAGAATTCAAACGCAATTGGAGACACAGATGTTTTTCCCATGGTTCGGATAGGTGGTGCTATCCTACATCCACGTTGATGGAGACTTCAACCCACGAAGGGTAACGGTTGCGCGAGTCCATGGAGGGCTCCACCCATGAAGGGTGAAGGTTGTGCGAGTCCACGGAGGGCTCCACCCACGAAGGGTCCACGAAGAAGCAACCACCCACGAAGGGTCCACGAAGAAGCAACCTTGTCTATCCCACCATGGCCATCGCCCACGAAGGACATGCCTCACTAGCGGTAGATCTTCACGAAGTAGGCGATCTCCTTGCCCTTACAAACTCCTTGGTTCAACTCCACAATCTTGTCGGAGGCTCCCAAGTGACACCTAGCCAATCTAGGAGACACCACTCTCCAAGAAGTAACAAATGGTGTGTAGGTAATGAACTCCTTGCTCTTGTGCTTCAAATGATAGTCTCCCCAACACTCAACTCTCTCTCATAGGATTTGGATTTTGTGGAAAGAAGATTTGAGTGGAAAGCAACTTGGGGAAGGCTAGAGGTCAAGATTCATATGGTAGGAATGGAATATCTTGGTCTCAACACATGAGTAGGTGGTTCTCTCTCAGAACATATGAGTTGGAATTGTGTATGTGTTCTGATGGCTCTCTCCACGAATGAAGAGGAGGTGGAGGGGTATATATAGCCTCCACACAAAATCCAACCGTTACACACAGTTTTCCAATCTCGGTGGGACCGAATCAACAAACTCGGTCGGACCGAAAAGGTAAACCTAGTGACCGTCAGAGATTTTCGGTGGGATTGACATGCAACTCGGTAGGACCGATATGGTTAGGGTTTGGGCATAACGTAATCTCGGTGAGACCGATTACACAAACTCGGTAAGACCGATTTTGGTAATTAGCTAACCAGAGAGTTGGTCAGGTAAACTCGGTGGGGCCGATTTGCTCTTTTGGTGAGACCGAAAAGTTACAAAAAGGAAACGGAGAGTTTACACTGCAATCTCGGTGGGACCGATTCGCTCTTTCGGTGAGACCGAAAAGTTATGAAAGGGAAACAGACAGTTTGCAATCCCATCTCGGTGAGACCGGGATCCCTATCGGTAGAACCGAATTGCTAGGGTTTGGCAGTGGCTTATGACAAGTGAAACTCGGTGGCGCCGTATAGAAAGAATCGGTAGGACCAAGTTTGGCTTAGGGTTTAGGTCATATGTGGATATGGGAAAGTAGTTGAGGGTTTTGGAGCATATCACTAAGCACATGAAGCAAGAGGCTCATTAAGCAACACCTCATGCCTCCTTGATAGTATTGGCTTTTCCTATGGACTCAATGTGATCTTGGATCACTAAAATGTAAAATGAAGAGTCTTGAGCTTGAAGCTTTAGCCAATCCTTTGTCCTTAGCATCTTGAAGGAGTTCCCACAACCTTTAGTCCATGCCACTCCATTGTTGAACTTATCTGAAACATGCTAGATAGAAATGTTAGTCCAACAAGAGATATGTTGTCATCAATTATCAAAACCACCTAGGGAGCACTTGTGCTTTCATAGCTAATTGTGGTTCCGGACGAGGTGAAGATACCCCAAACAAACTTCTCAAAGGATTGTTTTCCATAGTAACAAGTGACAATAAATTTCAGCACACTATATAAATGTTTCCTTACCAAATTCCACTTACCGAAGGCGCTTCACTCTCCGGCAACGGTGCCAGAAAATAGCCTTGATGACCCACAAGTATAGGGGATCAATTGTATGTCTTTTCAATAAGTAAGAGTGTCGAACCCAACGAGGAGCAGAAGGAAATGACAAGTAGTTTCCGGTAAGGTATTGTTTGCAAGTGCTGAAATTGTAAGTAGCGAGTAGTTTGATAGCAAGATAATTTGTAACGAGCAAGTAATGATAATAGTAACAAAGGTGCAGCAAGGTAGACCAATCCTTTTGAGGCGAAGGACAGACCAAAACGGTCTCTTATGATAAGCAAAGCGTTCTTGAGGGTACACGGGAATTTCATCTAGTCACTTTCATCAAGTTGGTTTGATTTGTGTTCACTACTTTGATAATTTGATATGTGGGTGGACCTGTGCTTAGGTGCTGTTCTTACTTGAACAAACCTCCTACTTATGATTAACCCTCCCACAAGCATCGGCAACTACGAGAAAAGTATTAAGAATAAATTCTAACCATAGCATTGAACTTTTGGATCCAATCGGTCCCTTACGAAATAGCACATAAACTGGGGTTTAAGCTTCTGTCACTCTCACAACCCACCATCTAATTGCTACTCCACAATGCATCCCCTTAGGCACAAATATGGTGAAGTGTCATGTAGTTAACGTTCACATGACACCACTAAGGGAATAACGACATACATACTATCAAAATATTAAACACATATCAAGTTCACATGATTACTTGCAACATGATTTCTCCTATGACCTTAAGAACAAAAGTAACTAATCACAAATGATAAACATGTTCATGATTATAAGAGTATTAAATAGCATAATGGATATGAACATATAGTCTTCCACCAAATAAACCATATAGTAATCAACTACAAGGTGTAATCAACACTACTAGTCACCCACAAGTACCAATCTATAGTTCCGGTAACAAGATTGAACACAAGAGATGAACTAGGGTTTGAGAGGGGATGGTGCTATTGAACATGTTGATGGAGACTGCCATCCCCAAGATGGTAGATTTGTTGGTGATGATGATGACGATGATTTCTCCCTCCGGGAGGGAAGTTCCCCCGGCGGAATAGCTCCACCGGAGGGCAAAAGTGCTCCTGCCCAAGTTCTGCGTTGAGGCGGCGGCGCTTCATCCCGAAAGTCCTCCCCTTATTTTTTCTAGGTCAATATGACTTATATACCAGAAGATGGGCACCGGAGGTGGGCCTAGGAGGCCACAACCCACCAGGGCGCGCGTGGGGGACCTGGCGCGCCCAACTGGGTTGTGCCCACCTGGTGGCCCCCCTCTGGTATTTATTGGCTCCAGTATTTCTTATATATTCCATAAAAAAATCTATGTGAAGTTTCAGCTCATTTGGAGTTGTGCAGAATAGGTGGCCTGATGTAGCTTTTTCTGGTCCAGATTTCCAGCTGCCGGAGTTCTCCCTCTTGGTGTGTGCCTTGCAAATTATGAGAGAAAAGACATTAGAATTACTCCAAAAAGCATTATTATGGATAAAAACATTATAAATAACAATAAGAAAACATGATGCAAAATGGACATATCAGAGGGGCGCACCAGCCCCTTAGGTGCTGGTCTGTCCCCCTCTTGGCCCATTAAGGCCCATATAGTTTGTCGAGGGTTGCTCGGAACCCCTTCTGGTGACCCGATATGTACCCGGTACCCCGAAACACTTCCGGTGTCCAAATACTATCGTCCTAAATATGAATCTTTACCTCTCGACCATTTCGAGACTCCTCGTCATGTCCATGATCTCATCCGGGACTCTGAACAACATTCAGTCACCAAATCACATAACTCATATAATACAAATCGTCATTGCACGATAAGCGTGCGGACCCTACGGGTTCGAGAACTATATAGACATGACTGAGACACCTTTCCTGTCAATAACCAATGGCGGAACCTAGATGCTCATATTGGCTCCCACATATTCTACGAACATCTTTATCGGTCAAACCATTATGACAACATATGTTATTCCCTTTGTCATCGGTATGTTACTTGCCCGAGATTCAATCATCGGTATCTCCATACATAGTTCAATCTCGTTACCGGCAAGTCTCTTTACTCGTTCCATAACGTATCATCCCGCAACTAACTCATTAGTCACATTGCTTGCAAGTCTTGTTATGATGTGCATTACCAAGAGGGCCCAGAGATACCTCTCCAATACTCGGAGTGAAAAATCCTAATATCGATCTACGCCAACCCAACAAACACCTTCGAAGATACATGTAGAGCGTCTTTATAATCACCCAGTTATGTTGTGACATTTCCTAGCACACAAGGTATTCCTCCGGTATCCGGGAGTTGCATAATGTCATAGTCAAAGGACTATGTATAAGTCATGAAGAAAGCAATAGCAATAAAACTTTACAATCATTATGCTAAGCTGACATATGGGTCTTGCCACGACATCATTCTCCTAATGATGCGATCCCGTTCATCAAATGACAACACATGTATATGGTTAGGAAACTTAACCATCTTTGATCAACGAGCTAGTCTAGTAGAGGCTTACTAGGGACATTGTGTTTTGTCTATGTATGCACACATCTATCAAGTTTATGGTTAATACAATTCTAGCATGAATAATAAACATTTATCATTATATAAGGAAATATAAATAACAACTTTATTATTGCCTCTAGGTCATATTTCCTTCAGTCTTCCACTTGCACTAGAGTCAATAATCTAGTTCACATCGCCATGTGATTTAACACCAATACTTCATATCACCATGTGATTAACACCCATAGTTCACATTGCTATGTGACCAACACCCCAAGGGTTTACTAGAGTCAGTAATCTAGTTCACATCGCCATGTGATTAACACCCAAAGAGTACTAAGGTGTGATCATGTTTTGCTTGTGAGAGAGGTTTAGTCAACGGGTCTACCACATTCAGATCCGTATGTATTTTGCAAATTTCTATGTCTACACAATGCTCTGAACGGAGCTACTCTAGCTAATTGCTCCCACTTTCAATATGTATCCAGATCGAGACTTAGAGTCATTTGGATTAGTGTCAAAGCTTGCATCGATGTAACTCTTTACGACGAACTCTTTATCACCTCCATAATCGAGAAATATTTCCTTAGTCCTCTTTGGTAACTAATGATAACTTTGACCGTTGTCCAGTGATCCACTCCGGGATCACTATCGTACCCCCTTGCCAAACTCATGGTAAGGTACACAATAAGTCTGGTACACAGCATAGCGTAAATTTATAGAGCCTATGGCTGAGGCATAGGGAATGACTTTCCTTCTCTCTATATATTCTGCCATGGTCGGGTTTTGAGTCTTACTCAACTTCACACCTTGTAACACATGTAAGAACCCTTTCTTTGACTGATCCATTTTAAACTCCTTCAAATCTTGTCAATGTATGTGCTTTGTGAAAGTCCTATCAAGTGTATTGATCTATCTCTATAGATCTTGATGCTCAATATATAAGCAGCTTCACCGAGGTCTTTTATTAAAAAATCTTATTAAATTATACTTTTATGCTATCCAGAAATTCTATATCATTCCCGATCAACAATATGTCATCCATATATAATATCAGAAGTGCTACAGAGCTCCCACTCACTTTCTTGTAAATACAGGCTTCTCTGAAAGTCTGTATAAAACCATATGCTTTGATCACCTCATCAAAGCGTATATTCCAACTCCGAGATGCTTGCACTAGTCCATAAATGGATCGTTGGAGCTTGCACACTTTGTTAGCACCTTTAGGATTGACAAAATCTTCTGGTTGAATCATATACAACTCTTCTTTAAGATATCCATTAAGGAATGCAATTTTGACATCCATTTGCCAGATTTCATAAAATACGGCAATTGCTAACATGATTCGAACAGACTTAAGCATCGCTACGAGTGAGGAAATCTCATCGTAGTCAACACCTTGAACTTGTCAAAAACATTTTTGTGACAAGTCGAGCTTTGTAGATAGTAACACTATCATCAGCGCCCATCTTCCTCTTGAAGATCCATTTATTCTCAATGGCTTGCTGATCATCGGTAAAGTCCACCAAAGTTCACACTTTGTTCTCATACGTGGATCCTATCTCAGATTTCATGGCCTCAAGCCATTTATCGAAATCTAGGCTCATCATCGCTTCCTCATACTTTGTTGGTTCGTCCTGGTCTAGTAACATGACTTCCAAAACAGGATTACTGTACCACTCTGATGCAGAACATGCTCTGGTTGACCTGCGAGGTTTGGTAGTAACTTGATCTGATGTTTCAGGATCATTATCATTAGCTTCCTCTCTGATTGGTGTAGGCATCACTACAACTGATTTCTATGATGAGATATTTTCCAATTAGAGAGGAGGTACAATTACCTCATCAAGTTCTACTTTCCTCCCACTCACTTCTTTCGAGAGAAACTCCTTCTCTAGAAAGGATCCATTCTTAGCAACAAAGACCTTGCCTTCGGATATGTGATAGAAGGTGTACCCAATAGTTTCTTTTGGGTATCCTATGAAGATGCACTTCTCCGATTTGGGTTCGAGCTTATCAGGCCGAAGCTTTTTCACATAAGCATCGCAACTCCAAACTTTAAGAAATGACAGCTTAGGTTTCTTGCCAAACCACAGTTCATACGGTGTCGTCTCAACGGATTTATACGGTGCCCTATTTAACGTGAATGCAGTTGTCTCTAATGCATAACCCCAAAACAATAATGGTAAATCGTTAAGAGACATCATAGACCACACCATATCTAATAAAGTATGGTTATGACATTCGGACACACCATTACGCTGTGGTGTTCCAGGTGGCGTGAGTTATGAAACTATTCCACATTGTTTTAAATGAAGGCCAAACTCGTAACTCAAATATTCGCCTCCACGATCAGATCATAGAAACTTTATTTTCTTGTTACAATGATTCTCCACTTCACTCTGAAATTCTTTGAACTTTTCAAATGTTTCAGACTTGTGTTTCATCAAGTAGATATACCCATATCTGCTCAAATCATCTGTGAAGGTCAGAAAATAATGATACCCGCCGCGAGCCTCAACACTCATCGGACCGCATACATCGGTATGTATTATTTCCAATAAGTCAGTGGCTCACTCCATTGTTCCGGAGAACGGAGTTTTAGTCATCTTGCCCATGAGGCATGGTTTGCAAGTATCAAATGTTCATAATCAAGTGATTCCAAAAATCCATCTGTATGGAGTTTCTTCATGCGCTTTACACCAATATGACCTAAACGACAGTGCCACAAATATGTTGCACTATCATTATCAACTTTGCATCTTTTGGCATCAATATTATGAATACGTGTATCACTATGATCGAGATTCAATAAACCATTTACATTGGGTGTATGACCATAGAAGGTTTTATTCATGTAAACAGAACAACAATTATTTTCTGACTTAAATGAATAACCGTATCACAATAAACATGATCCAATCATATTCATGCTCAACGCAAGCACCAAATAACATTTATTTTGGTCCAACACTAATCTCGAAGGTAGAGGGAGTGTGCAATGGTGATCATATCAACCTTGTAATCACTTCCAACACACATAGTCACCTCGCCCTTAACTAGTCTCTGTTCATTTTGCAATTCCTGTTTTGAGTTACTAATCTTAGCAACTGAACCGGTATCAAATACCCTGGGGTTACTATGAACACTAGTAAAGTACACATCAATAACATGTATATCAAATATACCTTTGTTCACTTTGCCATCCTGCTTATCCGCCAATTATTTGGGGTAGTTCCGCTTCCAGTGATCATTCCCTTTGTAGTAGAAGCACTCAGTTTCAGGCTTAGGTCTATCTTTGGGTTTCTTCATGGAGTGGCAACTTGTTTGCCATTCTTTCTTGAAGTTCCCTTTCTTTTCCTTTGCCCCTTTTCTTGAAACTAGTGGTCTTGTTAACCATCTACACTTGATGCTCTTTCTTGATTTCTACCTTCGCCGATTTTAGCATCGCGAAGAGCTTGGGAATCATTTTTGTCATCCCTTGCATATTATAGTTCATCACGAAGTTCTAGTAACTTGGTGATGGTGACTAGAGAACTCTGTCAATCAATATCTTATTTGGAAGATTAAATCCCGCTTGATTCAAGTGATTGTAGTACTCAGACATTGTGAGCACATGCTCACTAGATGAGCTATTCTCCTCCATCTTCTAGGCAAAGTACTTGTCCGAGGTCTCATACCCCTTAACACAGGCATGAGTCTGAAATACCAATTTCAGCTCTTGGAACATCTCATATGCTCCATGGCGTTCAAAATGTTTTTGAAGTCCCGGTTCTAAGCCGTAAAGAATGGCGCACTAAACTATCAAGTAGTCATCATACCGAACTTGTCAAACATTCATAATGTCTGCATCAGCTCCTGCAACAGGTTTGTCACCTAGCGGTGCATCAGGACATAATTCTTCTGTGCAGCAATGAGGATAATCCTCAGATCATGAACCCAGTCCGTATCATTGCCACTATCATGTTTCAACTTAGTTTTCTCTAGGAACATATCAAAAATAAAACAAGGGAGCTATACGCGAGCTATTGATCTACAACATAGATATGCAAATACTACCAGGACTTAAGTTCATGATAAATTAAGTTCAATTAATCATATTACTTAAGAACTCCCACTTAGATAGACATCCCTCGAGTCATCTAAATGATTACGTGATCCAAATCAACTAAACCATGTCCGATCATCACGTGAGATGGAGTAGTCTTCAATGGTGAACATCTCTATGTTGATCATATCAACTATATGATTCACATTCGATCTTTCGGTCTCTAGTGTTCCAAGGCCATGTCTGTACATGCTAGACTGGTCAAGTTTAACCCAAGTATTCCGCACGTGCAAAACTGTCTTGCACCCGTTGTATGTGAACATAGAGCTTATCACACCCGATCATCATGTGGTGTCTCGGCACGACGAACTGTCGCAATGGTGCATACTCAGGGAGAACACTTATACCTTGAAATTTTAGTGAGGGATCATCTTATAATGCTACCACCGTACTAAGCAAAATAAGATGCATAAAAGATAAACATCACATGCAATCAAAATATGTGACATGATATGGCCATCATCATCTTGTGCCTTTGATCTCCATCTCCAAAGCATCATCATGATTTCCGTCGTCACTGGCTTGACACCTTGATCTCCATCATAGTGTCGTTGTCGTCTTGCCAACTATTGCTTCTACAACTATCGCTAATGCATAGTGATAAAGTAAAGCAATTACAGGGCAATTGCATTTCATACAATAAAGCGAAAACCACCTGCCAGTTGCTGATAACATTTACAAAACATGATCATCTCATACAATAACGTATATCACATCATGTCTTGACCATATCACATAACAACATGCCCTGCAAAAACAAGCTAGACATTCTCTACTTTGTTGTTGCAAGTTTTACATGGCTGCTATGGGCTTCTAGTAAGAACTGTTCTTACCTACGCATCAAAACCACAACGATGTTTCATGAAGTTTGCTATTTTAACCTTCAACAAGCACCGGCCATAGTCAAATTCGATTCAACTAAAGTTGGAGAAACAGACACCTGCCAGCCACCTTTATGCAAAACAAGTTGCATGTCTGTTAGTGAAACCGGTCTCATGAACGTGGTCATGTAAGGTTGGTCCGGGCTGCTTCATCCAACAATACCGCCGAATCAAAATAATACGTTGGTGGTAAGCAGTATGACTATCATCGCCCACAACTCTTTGTGTTCTACTCGTGCATATCATCTACGCATAGACCTGGCTCTGATACCACTATTGGGGACACAACATGCAATTTCAAAAAATTTCCTACGCTCACACAAGATCTATCTAGGAGATGCATAGCAACAAGAGGGGGAGAGTGTCCATGTACCCTCATAGACCGAAAGAGGAAGCGTTTGACAACGCGGTTGATGTAGTCAAACTTCTTCTCGTTCCGACCGATCAAGCACCGAATGTACTGCACCTCAGAGTTCTGCACACGTTCAGCTCGATGACGTCCCTCAAACTCTTGATCCAGCAAAGTGTTGAGGGAGAGTTCCGTCAGCACGATGGCATGGTGACGGTGCTGGTGAAGTGATCCGCGCAGGGCTTCGCCTAAGCACTATGTGAATATGACCGGAGGCGTAAACTGTGAAGGGGGTGCCGCACACGGCTAACAATGTTTGTTGTTGTTGGGGAACGTAGTAATTTCAAAAAAATTCCTATGCACACGCAAGATCATGGTGATGCACAACAACGAGAGGGGAGATTATCGTCTACATACCCTCGTAGACCGTATGCGGAAGTGTTATGAGAACGCGGTTGATGTAGTCGAACGTCTTCACGATCCGACCGATCCAAGTACCGAACGCACGGCACATCCGAGTTCAGCACACGTTCAGCTCGATGACGTCCCACAAACTCTGATCCAGCAAAGCTTCACGGGAGAGTTCCGTCAGCACGATGGCATGAAGACAGTGATGATGTTGCTACCGACGCAGGGCTTCGCCTAAGCACAGCTACGATATGATCGAGGTGGATTAAGGTGGATGGGGCACCGCACATGGCTTGGACCAATCACTTGTGTGTTCTAGGGTGCCCCCTGCCCCCGTATATAAAGGAGCAAGGGGGGAGGCCGGCCGGCCCTTGCAGGGCGCACCAGGAGGAGGAGTCCTCCTCCTAGTAGGAGTAGGACTCCCCTTTCCTGCTCCTACTAGGAGGGGGAAAGGAAGGAGGAGAGGGAGAAGGAAGGAGAGGGAGGAAAGGAGGAAAGGGGGGCCGGCCCCCTAGTCCAATTCGGTTTGCGCTAGGGGGGTCACGCGCCCTGCCTCCTCTCTTCCACCACTTGGCCCATGAGGCCCAACACTTCTTCCCCGTATTCCCGTAACTCCCCGGTACTCCGAAAAATACTCGAATCACTAGGAACCTTTCCGATGTCCGAATATAGTCGTCCAATATATCGATCTTTATGTCTCGACCATTTCGAGACTCTTCGTCATGTCCCTGATCTCATACGGGACTCCAAACTACCTTCGGTACATCAAATCACAAAAACTCATAATACCGATCGTCACCGAACGTTAAGCGTGCGGACCCTATGGGTTCGAGAACTATGTAGACAAGACCGATACATGTCTCCGATCAATAACCAATAGCGGAACTGGATGTTCATATTGGCTCTTACATATTCTACGAAGATCTTTATCGGTCAAACCACATAACAACATACATTGTTCCCTTTGTCATCGGTATGTTACTTGCCCGAGATTCGATCGTCGGTATCTCAATACCTAGTTCAATCTCGTTACCGGCAAGTCTCTTTACTCGTTTCTGTAATGCATCATCCTGCAACTAACTCATTAGTTGCATTGCTTGCAAGGCTTATAGTGATGTGCATTACCGAGAGGGCCCAGAGATACCGCTCCGACAATCGGAGTGACAAATCCGAATCTCGATCTATGCCAACTCAACAAGTACCATCAGATACACCTGTAGAGCACCTTTATAATCACCCAGTTACGTTGTGACGTTTGGTAGCACACAAAGTGTTCCTCCGGTAATCAGGAGTTGCATAATCTCATAGTTATAGGAACATGTATAAGTCATGAAGAAAGCAATAGCAGTAAACTAAAACGATCCAGTGCTAAGCTAAAGGAATGGGTCAAGTCAATCACATCATTCTCCTAATGATGTGATCCCGTTTATCAAATGACAACTCATTTCTATGGTTAGAAAACATAACCATCTTTGATCAACGAGCTAGTCAAGTAGAGGCATACTAATGACACTCTGTTTGTCTATGTATTCACACATGTATTATGTTTCCGGTTAATACAATTCTAGCATGAATAATAAACATTTATCATGAAATAAGGAAATAAATAATAACTTTATTATTGCCTCTAGGGCATATTTCCTTCAGTCTCCCACTTGCACTAGAGTCAATAATCTAGATTACACAGTAATGATTCTAACACCCATGGAGCCTTGGTGTTGATCATGTTTTGCTCGTGAGAGAGGCTTAGTCAACGGGTCTGTAACATTCAGATCCATATGTATCTTGCAAATATCAATTGTAACACCCACGAGGCGGCTATATCTCCCACGTGTTGGAGCACGACTTAGAGGCATAACCGCATGGTAGGCATGTTGCAGGAGGGGTAATCTTTACACATCCCATGTACTGAATAAGAAAGGGATAAAGAGTTGGCTTACAACCGCCACTTCACACAATACATAAATATAGCATACATCATCCAGAATACAATCAAGGTCCCACTACGGAATCAAAATAAAGAAAGACAACCCCAAATGCTAGATCCCCGATCGCCCCAACTGGGCTCCACTACTAATCAACAGGAAGCGTAACAACACATCGAACACGATCTTCATCAAGCTCTCGCTTGAGCTCGGTAGCGTCCCCTGCACTGGCATCATCGGCACCTGCATCTGTTTGGAAGTATTTGTGAGCCACGATGACTCAGCAATCTCACACCCGCGAGATCAAGACTATTTAAGCTTATGGGTAGGATAGGGTAATGAGGTGGAGCTGCAGCAAGCACTAAGCATATATGGTGGCTAACTTAAGCAAAAGAGAGCGAGAAGAGAAGCAAAGCACGGTCGTGAACTAGAAGTGATCAAGAAGTGATCCTGAAACAACTTACGTTCAAGCATAGCACAAGAACCGTGTTCACCTCCCAGACTCCGCCGGAAAGAGACCATCATGGCTACACACGCGGTTGATGCATTTTAATTAATTTAAGTGTCAAGTTCTCTACAACCGGATATTAACAAATTCCCATCTGCACATAACCACGGGCACGGCTTTTGGAAGTTCAAAACCCTGTAGGGGTGTCCCAACTTAGCCCATCACAAGCTCTCACGGTCAACGAAGGACATTCCTTCTCCCGGGAAGACCCGATCAGACTCGGAATCCCGGTTACAAGACATTTCGACAATGGTAAAACAAGACCAGCAAAGCCGCCCGATGTGCCGACATCCTGATAGGAGCTGCACATGTCTCGTTCTCAGGGCAACACATGTTTGTCCAAACTTCCGGTAGGCCAGCCCAGAGTTGCCCCTGGGGGCCACCGTCGGCTGACAGGTTCAGACCAACACTTAGGCAAGAACTAGCCCAGGGGGTTAAAATAAAGATGACCCTTGAGTCTGCAGAACCCAAGGGAAGGTGATAGGTTGTTAGGCAAATGTAAAATCAAGGTTGGGCCTTGCTGGAGGAGTTTTATTCAAAGCGAACTGTCAAGGGGTCCCCATAACACCCAACCGTGTAAGGAACACAAAATCAAGGAACATAACATCGGTATGACGGAAACTAGGGCGGCAAGAGTGGAACAAAACACCAGGCATAAGGCCGAGCCTTCCACCCTTTACCAAGTGTATAGGTGCATTAAAGTAAATAAGATATAATAATGATATCCCAAAAATATCCATGTTCCAACATGGAACAAACTCCATCTTCACCTGCAACTAGCAACGCTATAAGAGGGGCTGAGCAAAGCGGTAACATAGCCAAGCAACGGTTTGCTAGGAAAGGTGGGTTAGAGGCTGACATGGCAATATGGGAGGCATTATAAAGCAAGTGGTAGGTATCGCGGCATAGCAATAGAGCGAGCAACTAGCAAGCAAAGATAGAAGTGATTTCGAGGGTATGGTCATCTTGCCTGCAAAGTTCTCCGAGTTGACGAAAGCTTGATCCTCGTAAGCATACTCAACGGGTTCCTCGATCACGTATTCGTCTCCCAGATCTACCCAAAGCAAGAACACAAGCAAAAGGACCAACAATCAATCACGGTGCAATGCACAAGCAACATGATGCAAAACATGGCATGATATGCGAGATGCGATATGCAATGCATATGCGTGCTCCGGAAGGAAAATATTGAACCAGGCATCAACTTGGCAAACCAAGTGTGCCACTGGAAAGATGAGATGATTTTGGTCGAAATAGATATAAAGATCACCGGAATCGAATGCACGGTTTGCAAATGGCAAGCAAAACAAGAATGGCACAATTCTGCGATTAACAGCACGATGCCATCCAGAATGCAACATGAAACTAAGCTACTACACTCCAACATAGCAACAAAGCACATGGCAGTCATCTACTCAAGATGCTTGACAAAAGATGAACACTGAGCTATGGATAAATCACACAAGAACATGTTCAAACAAGCATGGCAAAAGTGCAAAAGATATCAGCTTCACAAACTGTGAAAATACTAACATGTCAGGAATTAACATCAGGAAGCAATGTTTAGAGCAAGCAAACAACATGCTACAGGTACAGATCATAGCAAATAAAGGCATGGCATGAATCTACTCAAAGCATAGAACAAAAGTCCCTTACTGACCATGAGCCAAAGGGGCACATAAAATATGATGGCACCCATGTAAACATAGCAAGTTTCGTTAACAGATTCAGACTTGGCCGAAAACAGAGCATGACATAAATAGAATTATGAAGGCATCTTTGCAAGCTCAAATCACTCACCACAAGGCATTGCATGACAAAAAAGCATAGCATCAGCACGAAGACATGTTCATAAGGCTAACCATGGCAAGAACTAGTTTATAGCATGCTTGGATCAACTACCACAACCATGGCAAAATTGATTAACCTGTAAACAATCTGCCAGGAACATTTTATAGCAAAAGTAGAGCAAGATTAAGTCATGCTAGGGCACTCCATAAGTGCAAACAAGGGGCATGGATGGATAGATCACAACCATATGTCCAAATCATCCTTACTGAAGCAACTCAAATAAAGCATGGATCTCACTGTAGCAACATGGTTACATGGCATAAAAATAACAACAGGGAAATGACTTAGTGAAATCCTAAGTCTCTGAAATCAGCAATATCACGAGGGCTACTTTGCATGCTTGTGCTAGTGACCACATAGATCACAAAAATACATGGCAAACACCCCTGTAAAGATGTCATGACATAGATCAAAACACATGTAGAGCTCGTGCCCATATGAAGCACACAACAAATGTGATAAAAATGACAAAACCTCATACTCTGATAAGAAACGACACCTAACAATTTATAGCACTCTTGCATCAATGATTTGGGCATCAAGATGGACTCAAACATGCAGACCACAATGGAACAAAATGAAGAGCACATCATGGTGAACATTTTGATATACCATACACATAGAATGGAGCTATGGTCACAGAGTTATGGCATGAAGAACAAGGGCATAAAATATATGGATTTGGGGACTTGGCAGTTTTCAGGAGAAAAAACAAGACCAAGCGTCAAATAATAAAACGACGCACGGGCGGGATTTAGGCAGAGGCTCGCCACGTGGGATTGGCCCAGGAAGCAGAAGTAGGCGGGCCGGAGAGATGGGCCGCGGGGAGGCGCTGGCCCACGCGAGGTTCGCGAACGGAGAGGCAGATCGGGCTCCTCCCGATCCCGTCCGGCGGCGGCGACGGGAGCAGACGGCGGCGGTCTCCGGTGACTCGGGTCGTGAGACGGCTGCGGGGACGGCCAGGTCCGGCAGGCCAGTGCAGGATCCGGGCACGGTGGCGGCGGATGGAGACCGGGGAGGCACCGGCGAGATGGCACGGCGGAGGAGCGAAGCGGGTGGCGGCGCGAAGGGCGGCGACGGAGCAGCGGGCGCTGGCGAACTCCGGTGGTGGCGGCGATGGCATGCGGCAGCGAGGCAAGATGCATGGCGAGCGGGGCAAGGGTAGGGCAGCACGGGCGCTAAGGGTCGCGGTGGGCGAGCGGCGCGGCCGGTCGGGCTCGCGCGGGCCCGATCCTGGTCCGGCGGGCCACGGCGGCGCGCGGGACAGGCGCTGGACAGGTGGCATGCGAGGATTGGGCGAGGGGCGCGGTTGGCTGACGTGGCGCCTCGTGATAGGTTCGGGCGATGTGGAGGCTGGACATGTCCGTCCGGAGTTGGACATGTCCGGCAGCGCGATGGGAGCGGGGCTAGGGTTTGCACCGTGAATGTCGGAGAGGGGCACATATTTGTAGGTAGAAGGAGGTAGGAATGTCCAAATGAGGTGTAGTTTTCGACCATGCGATCATGATCCGACGACGGAGGACATGGGAGTGGTTTGGAAGGGTTATTGGGCCGTTTTGGAGGGGTGTTGGGCTGCAACACACACGAGGCCTTTCCGGTTCCCCAGTTAACCGTTGGAGTATCAAACGAACTCCAAATGGCACAAAATTTGACAGGCAGTCTACCGGTGGTGTACCAAGGCTGCTTGGCAAATCTCAGTCCATTCCGAGAACATTTACCACTTGCTCACGAAAAGAGACAAAAGGGGGCGCCGGAGGACGTAGGAGTGTCGGATTGTAAAACAGACGATGGGAAAAATGCTCGGATGCATGAGACGAACACGTATGCAAATGCGATGCACATGATGACATGATATGAAATGCATGACACGAAAAAAATGCAAAACAAAAAACAAAACCCAACCACGAAGGGAATCTCACAACACCTCTCCGGAAAAGGCAAGAGACGGAGTTACAATTATGGAAAGTTGCATCCGGGGCATTACAACACTCCACCACTATGAGAGGATCTCGTCCCGAGATCTAGGATGGCACCGGAGGGAAAAGGAAGAGGAAGATAAGAGGTAAAACTAAGTTGCTTCTTTGACAAATGAGTGAAACCACAAAACCTTGAGATGTTAAACAATTTCGAGAAAAGAATACAACAGAGATAAACGAAGTTGACAACCTCCGTCAGAAAAGAGGAGAAGAAATTCGGACAGCACTCCGGTTGAAAAGAGATGCAAGACTTGATGAGACGAAAAGAACTTGAGCAAAGGGCACAACACTCCGGTTAAATGGATAATCAAAGGAAAGAACATGATCTTTTGTGAGAAATTGGGATGATGGGTCGAAGCGTGCAACATCACAATGCCTCCGGAACAAAAGATAGCACAAATTGAAAGTAACGAAGAAGAAAACAACATCTTCTACCTCGAATGAATTTGAAAGCATCCTTCCATAGAGAATTGGACGGAGTTGTTGGAAAACCAACAACGAAAAGAGTAAGCTTGTTGTGGGCTTATCGAAAACATCTCAAAAGTGAGGTGAAATTCTACCACTAACGGAAATGATAGATTGGATTGATATGAACAAGCAGACGAGAAACTTATTTCACCGGGAGGATAAATGAAGAACTTTGGTCATTTATGAGCACCATAAATAGCAACAATCCTTAGGGAAGGCTTTAGATGAAACATGACACAAGATAACTCCAACGAAGAGATTGGTGGATTTAGAATATCTCATTCTTGTGAATGAAGAATGATATATTACCACCTCAAAAGATAAGGGAGAAACAATTGCACTCCGGATTGCAAGATGAAGAATGCTTGAGCTCCTCTGAAAAGAAAAACTTCGAGAAGGAATTAAACCCTTGATGAACCATCATGTAGAGCCTCCATGAAGAACTCCGGTAACAAAATGATGATAAAAAGAAAGAGAAGTTGAAAACACAAGGTGAAGCCTTGTAATGATCTAGATGGATCTTCACGACGATATAATTGATAGAGCTTGGAACTACGGGAAAAGAAAAGATAAAGCATCTCGAACTGAGAATGTGATATGATGAACCACTCCGGAAAGCAGAAATTGAATATACTCAATGAAACAAGAATAAGAATTACATTATGCTTATCCTTCACCAATTTAAATTGATGACAAGCAACGGATTTGGCATACTACTTATTCTCATAGAAAGGACTAAGATAGATATAGCGCAAACTTGAGAAGGTCTTGATGGGTCCACCGGTGGGGTTTGAAAACAACGAATGAATAGATATGATAATGAAGGAAGAGAAATCTTGAACGAACCACCAAAAGAATTGAAAAAGAAAGTGCCAAAGACACAAATCATCGGGAAGAATTGGAAAACGAAAGATTGATACTTGAGGGAATTTAGATACATGAGAACAAAGAGATCAAAAGCTGATAAGAGAATACTTGAATGCTGCACCGGTATGATTTGGAGAACGAGAGCTGAAAGATGGAATGAATACTTCTGAGATGATGGGCTCCGAAGAATCAAACTGAAAAGACTCCTGAATTGCTTCGGATGGGTGAAGAGAATTCTCACGATCGAAAACAATTATGAGAGGATGGCACCAAGCTTGAC
This sequence comes from Triticum urartu, assembly GCF_003073215.2. Lineage (NCBI taxonomy): Eukaryota > Viridiplantae > Streptophyta > Magnoliopsida > Poales > Poaceae > Triticum > Triticum urartu. Next base: position 130,147,029 of record NC_053023.1, on the reverse strand, counting down.
CATGAATCTTGAAGAGAATGGACAAGATTGAGAGAAAAAACTTCTTCGGTCTTAAAATATTGAGAATGATGATGAGAAACACCATCAAGAATTGTTTAAACACTCCGGAATGATTAAAAGAGGACAGGTTGAGCCAAAGATGAAACGAATTTGAAAGCGATATTGGAGAAGGCAATTGACTCATGAAAATTCATTCTTATGTCAAACTTTGGAAGATTTGAGAATAGCTCTGACAAAATAGAAGAGTCGGGTAAGATCCTGGGAAAAGACTTGTGGGTTAGGCCCACTCAAAAGAAACACCATTGAACGATTACTTGAAAGTGAGATTGCATCGGTTGAATTAAGTGGCTTGAATGAGATAACAATCTCGAAAGAGCTTGAACGAATACAGAGTGCAAACACGAATCTTTGAGATATCTTGAGCACTCCGGAACAATTGAATAGCGAGAAGTGGATGACTAAGAGGTGCACCGGCTTGAGAACACATTTAAAACTAGGAAAGGAATATGATCAACACTGAAAGCTTGAATTGAATCCACCGGAGAAGAAAAGAGAACAAAGAGTGTTGAACTTAAAGCTCCCTTAGCATCTTCATAAGAAACCCTGGGTAAAACATTGAAAAAAAAGACTGAAGAGACTTCACATCCATAAGATGAATACTTGATTAAGAAAGGCATGGCAAAAGTGCAAAAGATATCGCGAATGGAGAGGCGGATCGGGCTCCTCCCGATCCCGTCAGGCGGCGGCGGCGACGGGAGCAGACGGCGGCGGTCTCCGGTGACTCGGGTCGCGAGACGGCTGCGGGGATGACCAGGTCCAGCTGTCCGGTGCTGGATCCGGGCACGGCGGCGGCGGATGGAGACCGGGGAGGCGCCGGTGAGACGGCACAGCGGAGGAGCGAAGCGGGTGGCGGCGCGAAGGGCGCCGGCGGAGCAGCGGGCACCGGCGAACTCTGGTGGTGGCGGCGACGGCATGCGGCGGCAGGGCGAGATGCACGGTGAGCGGGGCAAGGGTAGGGCAGCACGGGAGCTAAGGGTCGCGGCGGGCGAGCGGCGCAGCCGATCAGGCTCGCGCGGGCCCGATCCGGGTCCAGCGGGCCGCGGCGGCGCGCGGGACAGGAGCTGGACAGGTGGCACGCGGGGATTGGGCGAGGGGCGCGGTTGGCTGACGTGGCGCCTCGTGATAGGTCCGGGCGATGTGGGGGCTGGACATGTCCATCCAGAGTTGGACGTGTCCGGCGGTGCGATGGGAGCGGGGCTAGGGTTTGCACCGTGAATTTCGGAGAGGGGCACATATTTATAGGTAGAAGGAGGTAGGAATGTCCAAATGAGGTGTAGTTTTCGACCACGCGATCGTGATCCGACGACGGAGGACATGGGAGTGGTTTGGAAGGGTTATTGGGCCGTTTTGGAGGGGTGTTGGGCTGCAACACACATGAGGCCTTTACGGTTCCCCAGTTAACCATTGGAGTATCAAACGGACTCCAAATGGCACGAAATTTGACAGACAGTCTACATGTGGTGTACCAAGGCCGCTTGGCAAATCTCGGTCCATTCCGAGAACGTTTACCACCCGCTCACGAAAAGAGACAAAAGGGGGCGCCGGAGGACGTAGGAGTATCAGATTGCAAAACGGACAACGGGGAAAATGCTCGGATGCATGAGACAAACACGTATGCAAATGCGATGCACATGATGACATGATATGAAATGCATGACACAAACAAAATGCAAAATGAAAACAAAATCCAACCATGAAGGGAATCTCACAACACCTCTCCGGAAAAGGCAAGAGACGGAGTTACAATTATGGAAAATTGCATCCGGGGCGTTACATCAATGTCTCCCACCTGGACTTGGTCGCGGATGGAATTGAAGCGTCTCTTGATGTGTTTGGTTCTCTTGTGAAATCTGGATTCATTTGCCAAGGCAATTGCACCAGAATTGTAACAAAAGATTTTCATTGGACCCGATCCACTAGGTATGACACATAGATCGGATATGAACTCCTTCATCCAGACTCCTTCATTTGATGCTTCCGAAGTAGCTATGTACTCCGCTTCACACATAGATCCCACCATGATGCTTTGTTTAGAATTGCTCTAACTGACAGCTCCATCGTTCAATATAAACACGTATCCGGTTTGTGATTTAGAATCGTCCAGATCAGTGTCAAAGCTTGCATCGATGTAACCATTTATGATGAGCTCTTTGTCACCTCCATAAACGAGAAACATATCCTTAGTCCTTTTCAGGTATTTCAAGATGTTCTTGACCGATTGAAAGCACAAGTGCTCCCTGGGTGGTTTTGGTAATTAATGTCAACATATCTCTTGTTGGACTAACACTTTTACCTAGTATGTTTCAGATAAGTTCAACAATGGAGTGGCATGGACTAGAGGATGTGGAACCCCTTCAAGATGCTAAGGACAAGGATTGGCTCAAGCTTCAAGATCAAGACTCTACATTTTCTATTTTAGTGATCCAAGATCACATTGAGTCTATAGAAAAAGCCAATACTATCAAGAGGGGATGAGGTGTTGCTTAATGGCTTGCTTGCTTGTAACACCCCAAGACCGTTGCACCAGGTGTCTTCCGGTGTTTTGTTGTTGTTGCCTTGTCTTTTGCTTGCGTGTTGCATCTTGCCATGTCATCATCCGGTGTTGCATCTTGCCATGCCTCTGCTTCGAGTCTCCCCGTGCCACTCGAGACCGCCACACCGCCCCACCGGAGACCGCCAAGTCCATCGCCGTCCCCTGCTTCGGTCGTGCAAGCACGTGAGAACGAGGCCGGCGCCAAGTCCCACTCCTTTCACCTGCCCTCGACCGTGTGGGATTTTCCGCACCACGTGCACCTATCGTTTGTCGCCGTCAAACACCAGCGCCGCCGTGCGTCTGTCGTCCGCGTCGGTGACTGCAGCGCCCAGCCATGGCGTCCATGGAGCCCTCCTGCCGCTGCTCTCCTTCCTTCGTGTTCTCTCTTTACTGCTGTATCCCCTCTAATTTCTTCCCCCGCCATGGCCTCTGCAGCTCCCGCCATCAGGAACCAGCTCCCCTCGTCAGATCCGGAGGATACTCGCCGTCGTCCGCCGCCTGAAGACCCATCCCGCTGCACCTCCCTCCGTTCCTTGCGCCACATCGCCGGATACCATCGTGCCCAGCCGCTGTCGCTTGAACACTGCTGCCGCCTCTGCTCTTTCAGTTACGAGCAGGTTGCTAGCGCGTCCCTACCTCGCGTGGACCGCCCCGCCTTGTTGACCTCCTGCGTCAACTGCGACTAGGCCAGCAGCCACCAAGGCCCAGGCAAGAGCCTCGCGGCCCAGCTGGCTCCAACGACCTGGGCTTGGCCCGTGGTGAGGAAGCCCAACACCTAGATCCAGCCGCATATGTTTTTTTGTGCGCGCTGTGATTTTTCTATTTATTCCAGAGGCTGCCAGTTTTACAGAACAGTCCCTCTAGATCCTGCATTTAATATCTCCACAACCGTGCATTGGTTTAAAACAAATTATATATGAAACTTGCTTAAAATTGTGTGTATATTAATATTTTGCAACTTTCATCCATGTTTGAAATGCTTAAAATGATGTTTGCTTTAATTTACTCCTATGCCATGTTAAAATGCTTTAATTCATAACTAAATAACCGTAGCTCAGTTTCAAATAAACTTTATATGTATATGGGGTAGAATTTTGCCTAGTTTAACATGGTGGCTTTACTTTGCATGTTTAACAACCCTAAAATTGTGTTTCGGGCAGATCAGTACCAAACCCTAATATATGCATATGGGGATTTGCCGGATTTGTGTTGCTTCCGACCTCATTTAAACTTGACTAGATAGGTAGTTTTACTTTGCTTCACCCTCTTGCCATGCTAACAACATTTAATATTGTTGGGTACATAAACGAGATCGAACTAAGTAACTCGAATGTGGTGTTTCGTCAATATGCAACTCGTTGCATATTGAGCTCCACTTAACTTGTAATTTTGCTTGTGCACTTTGCCATGCCATGCCCTCTTTAAACCGGACATGCATCATACTTGGTTGTGCATCATGCCATGTTTATGTGTTGGTTGTTTGCTTCTTTTCCGGTGTTGCTTCTTCGGGTTAGTTCCGATAACGTCGCGTTTGTGAGGACCCGTTCGTCTACGTCCGTTTGTCTTCTTCAGGGACACATTCTTCTTCCTTGCGGGATTTCAGGCAAGATGACCATACCCTCGAAATCACTTCTATCTTTGCTTGCTAGATGCTCGCTCTATTACTATGCCTATGCTGTGATACCTACCACTTGCTTATCATGCCTCCCATGTTGTTAAACCAATCCTCTAACCCACCTTGTCCTAGCAAACCGTTGTTTGGCTATGTTACCGCATTGCTCAGCCCCTCTTATAGCGTTGTTAGTTGCAAGTGAAGATTGAAGTTTGTTCCTTGTTGGAACATGGAGATGTTGTTCCTTGTTGGAACATGTTTACTTGTTGGGATATCACAATATCTCTTATCTAATTAATGCATCTATATACTTGGTAAAGGGTGGAAGGCTCGGCCTTATGCCTGGTGTTTTGTTCCACTCTTGCCGCCCTAGTTTCCGTCATATCGGTGTTATGTTCCCGGATTTTGTGTTCCTTGCGCGGTTTGGTTATAATGGGAACCCCTTGACAGTTCGCCTTGAATAAAACTCCTCCAGCAATGCCCAACATTGGTTTTACCATTCGCCACCTAGCCTTTTCTTTCCCTTGGGTAGGCCTGCCCAAGGGTCATCATTATTTTAACCCCCCCGGGCCAGTGCTCCTCTGAGTGTTGGTCCAAACTAGAGCCCCTTGCAGCGCCACCTCGGGGAAACTCGAGGGCTGGTTTTAGTTGTACGGACTGCTCATCTGAGTGTGCCCTGAGAACGAGATATGTGCAGCTCCTATCGGGATTTGTCAACACATTCGGGCGGTGTTGCTGGACTTTTTTACCATTGTCGAGGATGTCTTGTAACCTGCATGCCGAGTCTGATCAGAATGTCTTGGGAGAAGGAATATCCTTCGTTGACCATGAGAGCTTGTGATGGGCTAAGTTGGGACACCCCTGCAGGGATTTGAACTTTCAAAAGGCGTGCCCGTGGTTATGGGCAGATGGGAATTTGTTAATGTCCGGTTGTAGAAAACCGGAAGTTGATCTTAATTAAAATACATCAACCGCGTGTGTAACCGTGATGGTCTCTTCTCGGCGGAGTCTGGGAAGTGAACACGGTGTTGGAGTAATGTTTGACGTAGGTTGTTTTAGGATCACTTCTTGATCATAGTTCTTCGTTCATGCTTTGCCTTCTCTTCTCGCTCTCTTTTGCGAACAGGATAGCCACCATATATGCTAGTCGCTTGCTGCAGCTCCACATATTACCTTGCCTTACCTATAAGCTTAAATAGTCTTGATCGCGAGGGTGTAAGATTGCTGAGTCCTCGTGACTCACAGATACTTCCAAAACCAGTTTGCAGGTGCTGATGTTATAGAGCAGGTGACGCAACCAAGCTCATGGAGGAGCTCGATGAAGACCTTGTCCTTTGTGTTGTTTTGTTCTAGTTGATCAGTAGTGGAGCCCAGTTGGGGCCGATCGGGGATCTGTGTAGCATTTGGGGTAGTCTTCTTTTTATTTTGGTTCCGTAGTCGGACCTTGAGTGTATTTGTATAATGTAATGCTTTATTCTTGTACTTGTGTGAAGTGGTGATTGTAAGCCAACTATGTATCTTTTCCCTTATTGTATTACATGGGTTGTTTGCGAAGATTACCTCACTTGTGACATTGCTTTCAATGCGGTTATACCTCTAAGTCGTGCTTCGACACGTGGGAGATATAGCCGCATCGAGTGCGTTACATTGCTCAAAGTGCTTAGTGATATGCTCCAAAACCCTCAACTACCTTCCCACATCCACATATGACCTAAACCAAAAGTCAAACTCGGCCCCACCGTTCTTTCTATCCGGAGCCACCGAGTTCAATTAACATAGACACTGCCAGAAACCCTAATCATTTCGGTCTCACTGATGGGATCTCGGTCTCACCGAGATGGGCTTGCAAACTCTCTGTTACCTGTTGCAATATTTTCGGTCCCACCGAGATATGCAATCGGCCCCACCGAGTGTGCTTGGCCAACTCTCTGTTTCGCTTATTACCCAAATCGGTCCCACCAAGTTGAACTAGTTGGTCCCACCGAAAACCCTAACGGTCACTAGGTTTACTAAATCGGTCCGACCGAGTTTTTCCCTTCGGTCTCACCGAGATTGGTAAATTGAGTGTAACAGTTAGATTTTGTGTGGAGGCTATATATACCCCTCCACCCACTCTTCATTCGTGGAGAGAGCCATCAGAACATACCTAAACTTCCAATACACATTTTCTGAGAGAGAACCACCTACACTTGTGTTGAGGTCAAGATATTCCATTCCAACCATATGAATCTTGATCTCTAGCCTTCCCCAAGTTGCTTTCCACTCAAATCTTCTTTCCACCAAATCCAAATCCTGTGAGAGAGAGTTGAGTGTTGGGGAGACTATAATGTGAAGCACAAGAGCAAAGAGTTCATCATCAACACACCATTTGTTACCTCTTGGAGAGTGGTGTCTCCTAGATTGGCTAGGTGTCACTTGGGAGCCTCCGACAAGATTGTGGAGTTGAACCAAGGAGTTTGTAAGGGCAAGGAGATTGCCTACTTTGTGAAGATCTACAGATCTACCGCTAGTGAGGCAAGTCCTTCGTGGGCGACGACCATGATGGAATAGACAAGGTTGCTTCTTCGTGGACCCTTCGTGGGTGGAGCCCTCCGTGGACTCGCGCAACCATTACCCTTCGTGGGTTGAAGTCTCCATCAACATGGATGTACGATAGCACCACCTATCGGAACCACGACAAAAACACCCGTGTCTCCAATTGCATTTGAATACTCCAAACCCTTCTCCTTACATTCTTGCAAGTTTCATGCTTTACTTTCCGCTGCTCATATACTCATTGCATGCTTGTTTGATATGTATTTGTTTGTTAAACTTGTTCTTAAACTCCACTTAAACTTAAGAATATTAAAAACTGCATCTTTTGGCACTTAGTGTCTAATCACCCCCCCCCTCTAGACACCTCTTCTCGATCCTTTCAATTGGTATCAGAGCTTTGGTCTCCATTGCCTTGGTTTAAACACCATTGGAGGAAGATGGATGTGTCTACTTTGGGGAGTCTTAGACATAGAGTGCCTATTCTTGATGGAGAGTATTTTCATGAGTGAAAAAATGAAATGCTTGAGATTTTCAATGAATATCATTTGAACAAGTACATTACTAGCCCTTGTGCACCTCATGTTGATCCTTTGCACCCTACCCTAGATGAAGATATTGACATGATTCGCAATCTTAGAACTGTTAATCTTATCACTAGAGGCTTGCCTAGAAACTTGATTGGATGTTTGCCGACTCTTAAGTGTGCCTACACCATATGGAAATTTCTTGAGGAACTCTTTCCTAATTACTCCTTGAAAGATCTAGATGAAATCCTCCATAAGTCTATTGCTTTGATTAAGATGAGTTCCAATTATCCCAAATTTGGTGACTGCTTATTTGAGCTTACTAATCTTACGAGTGACAAAGGAGATGTTGGAATCATTAGCAATATCATTTCCAGAGCTATTAGAATTCATAAAGATAACTATAGAAATGATCATTTATCTAATGAATTGCCCTCTCTAGGAATTGATCAATCACAAGATGATGTTGAACATGAATACTCGGATGAGGATGATGATGATGATGATGATGATGATGATGATGATGATGATGATAGTGAATATGATCTCGATGATGCGATGAGACACCTTGGTCTTATGGCAAATCTTCGCGTCTACATGGCTGGAGGAAAGGAATGGGTCCTTGAGAGTGGATGTACTGATCATATGACCGGAGATAAAGACATGTTCCGTGAGCTTGCTGAAAATGACGGCCCTCGAAAGTATGTCACTTTTGGTGATAATTCAAAGGGTAAGGTGGTTGGCCTTGGTAAGGTGGCCATCTCACATGATAGCTCCATCCAAAATGTCATGCTCGTTGAATCTCTTGGCTACAACTTACTTTCAGTATCTAGACTTGCTGATTTCGGTTTCAATGTCCTATTTACTGAAGTAGACTGCCAAGTGTTTCGTAGAGATAAGCATAAAATGGTCTTTACCAGTATACGTAGAGGAGATCTTTACATTGTTGATTTCACTAAAAAGGCTCAACCTAAAACTTGCTTAATTGCCAAATCTTCTAAAGGCTGGTTGTGGCATAGAAGACTAGGTCATGTTGGTATGCGAAATCTTGATAAGCTTATTAAAGGTGATCATATCCTTGGAATAAAAGATGTCATATTTGACAAGGATAGACTTTGTAGTGCTTGTTAAGCAGGAAAACAAGTTGGAGGAAGTCACCGCACAAAGAACATCATGACCACAAGAAGACCACTCGAGCTACTTCACATGGATCTCTTTGGTCCAAATGCCTACAAGAGTCTCGGTCGTAACTCATTTGGTCTAGCCATAGTTGATGATTTTTCAAGATTTACGTGGGTGTTCTTTCTTGATGACAAATCGCAGGTCCAAAAGATCTTCAAAAACTTCGCTAGGAAGGCCCAAAATCAGTTTGACGTGAAGATCAAGAAGGTTCAGAGCGACAATGGAACAGAGTTCAAGAACGCAAATTTGGACACCTTTCTTGACGAAGAAGGGATTTCACACGAGTTCTCGACTACGTACACACCTCAACAAAATGGAGTTGTTGAAAGGAAGAACCGGACTCTTATCGAGATGGCAAGAACAATGCTTGATGAGTACAAAATGCCAAAGCACTTTTGGGCCGAAGCGGTTGAGACAGCTTGTCATGCAACAAATCGCTTGTATCTTCACAAGCTACTCAGCAAGATGGCATACGATCTCCTCACCGGTAAAAAACCCCAAGTTGGATACTTTCGAGTATTTGGCTCAAAGTGCTACATTCTTGATAAGCATCGTCGTTCTAAATTTGCTCCTAAATCTCATGAAGGTTTCCTACTTTGTTATGGCTCAAACTCTCACACTTACCGTGTCTACAACAATTTCACCCGAAAGGTTGAAGAGATGGTAGATGTGAAGTTTGATGAATCTAACGGCTCACAAGTAGAGCAATTGCCAATTGATGTAGGAGACAAAGACCCTTCGGAAGCAATTCAAGACTTGTCCATTGGCAAGATTCGTCCAACGGAAGTGAAGGAGAGTACCTCGTCCGTCCAAGTGGAAGCTTCTACCTCACGACAAGGTGAACCAAGAGTTGATACGGAAGTATCCACAAGTGGGACACGCCAAGATGAAGAAAACAAGGAAGCGCACCAAGATGAACATCAACAACCCCCTTCTCCACCACGACAAGAGAACGAAAATGTCAACAATGAAGAAGGCCAAGAAGGAGAAGATGAAGAGGATGTTCCACCCCGACCCAAGCAAAAGCTTTCACAAGTTCGAGCAAGAATTGCTAAGGATCATCCCGTCGAGCAAATCTACAATGATATCCAAACCGGGAGAATCACTCGCTCTAAAACTCATTTAGCTAACTTTTGTGAACATTACTCATTCATCTCTAGCATTGAACCTATGAAGGTTGAAGAAGCATTGGAGGATCCGGATTGGATAAATGCTATGCATGAAGAGCTACACAACTTTGAGAGAAATAAAGTGTGGACATTGGTCGAGAAGCCCGACAACACCCACAACATCATTGGTACCAAATGGGTGTTTCGCAACAAGCAAGATGAAGATGGACAAGTGGTTCGCAACAAAGCATGTCTCGTCGCCCAAGGCTACACACAAGTTGAAGGTATGGACTATGGTGAGACATATGCTCCCGTTGCTAGACTTGAGTCCATTCACATCTTACTTGCTTATGCTAATCACCATGATATCACCTTGTACCAAATGGACATTAAAAGTGCTTTTCTAAATGGCAAAATTGAGGAAGAAGTTTATGTTAAGCAACCTCCCGGCTTCGTCAATCCTAAGAAACCTAATCATGTTTACAAACTTCACAAAGCCCTTTATGGTCTTAAACAAGCTCCTAGAGCATGGTATAAATGCTTGACCAAGTTCCTTATTGAAAAAGGCTTTGAAATTGGTAAAATTGATTCTACTCTTTTTACTAAAAGGGTTAATGGAGAACTATTTGTGTGCCAAATTTATGTTGATGATATCATATTTGGTTCAACTAACCCTCATTTTAGTGAGAAGTTTGGAAAGCTAATGTCGGAGAAGTTTGAGATGTCTATGATGAGTGAACTCAAATTCTTTCTCGGTTTGCAAATCAAGAAAACTAAGGAAGGTACCTTTGTCTCTCAAACGAAGTACACCAATGACTTATTCAAGAAGTTCAATATGCAAGAATGCAAAGGTATGACTACACCCATGCCTACTAGTGGACATCTTGATTTGACCAAAGATGGTGAACCGGTTGATCAAAAGGTTTATCGCTCTATGATTGGTTCATTGTTATATATATGTGCCTCTCGTCCCGATATTATGCTAAGTGTGTGCATGTGTGCACGATATCAAGCTGCTCCTAAAGAGTGTCATCTTAAGGCTGTGAAAAGGATAGTGAGATACCTAATCCATACACCAAATTTTGGCATTTGGTATCCTAAGAGGTCCCCTTTTGATCTTGTTGGCTACTCCGATTCGGACTATGCCGGAGACAAGGTTGATAGAAAGTCCACTTCGGGTACTTGTCAATTCCTTGGTAGATCTCTTGTGTCTTGGTCTTCCAAGAAACAAAACTCGGTATCCTTATCCACCGCCGAAGCGGAATACATTGCCGCTGGTTCATGTTGTGCTCAATTACTTTGGATGACCCAAACTCTTAAAGATTATGGGATATATGTGAAACATGTTCCATTGCTATGTGACAATGAAAGTGCTATTAAGATTGCTCACAATCCTGTGCAACATTCTCGAACTAAGCATATTGAAGTTCGTCATCATTTCATTCGAGATCATGTTGCAAAAGGGGACATTAACCTTAAGCATGTTCGCACCGATAAGCAATTGGCGGATATATTCACTAAACCACTTCATGAGAAAGTGTTTTGCAGGTTGAGCGGTGAATTGAACATCATTGATGCTTCAAACTTGGAGTAGGAACTCCATTTGATACATGCGGGGCATGAGCCTATGACTAATCCTCGATATTTCTCTTATGATGCTATTCATATGTCTTGGATATATTTGTACCTTGCATGTTATCTAACCCGTGTAGGTACTTGGTTGAATCTAAATCTATGAGATTGCAACTCACTCACATCTTGAGCAATCTCTACATCACCAAGTCTCTACACAATGGTGGTTGAAGACAAGGAAGCACGAAACCATTCAAACATATCCTTTGGCAAATTCCATGTTGAGTCTCATGATTTTCATTTTGGATACACAAGTGCTCTTCCTTGCAAAGCTAACCCATGTAGGTAGATGAACTCAAACTCCAAGTGGTGCTCCCAACCCTTGATGAACTACATCAACCTTGAGCAACCCACACAAGTTCAACTACATGAACAAGATCAACACCACCACCCAAGGTATGTTATTCCATCTTAGAGAAGTTTTACTCCAAGTCATGAGTCAAAGCAACTCGACAAGATGTGAGTACATCAAAAGGCTTAAAAGAAAAATGGTAACCCCATTTTGAGCTTAAACAATGAGTATGACCTATGATCAAGTGCTCTCACTTGACTCCTAAGTCAATATACTCTAACATAGGTGACTTTGTCACCGACCATTTCTAGATGAAGTTCTCTAGTGTTTCTCCGTGCGTTTGCATTTGCATATTTGTTTCCCCTTTCAAAAAAAACTTCATCTAGAACTTTTAGTTTCTTTTCTTTCCTTTTTATTCTGCATTTTCTGCATCCAATTCATTGCAAATCTTTCAGCTAATTCCTTGCATATCCTTGTGAGATCTTACTTGTCTAGTGAGCTGAGGTGACAAGTGGTTTCACTCTTATGAACTCGGTCACACCGGTTTGTTCTCTTCGGCCCAACCGAAATCCTTCGGTGCAACCGAAGCACACAACTCGGAGTCACCGATTCCACCATAGGAAAACCAACTTGCCACTTATTCCTGATTTCTATTTGCTCCAGCTCCACTCAATGATTCTTGTCCTCTACCAGCATCATATTAGACATGCTGCTTTGCTCTGTGACTCAAGGACCAACCCATTTGTATCACATGTCCAGAAGAGCCCTTCTTGGAAATTGATGCCAAAGGGGGAGAGAGAGATCACATCAAAGCTTAATCCTTCCTATAGGGGGAGAAAGAGAGAATACTTAGGGGGAGAGAGTTTCTCAACTAGGAGAAAGTAATATCATCAAAGACCCCAGATGCTTAGTGTTCAAGAGGAGAGATGTCACATGTCTTTAAGAGGGGAAAGACATGTTTGGTTGCTTGTTTTAGCTCAACCTCTGTTGTTTCTTTTTTGTTGCTCTGATTTTCTGTTCCCTATCTTCTCCCAATATCCCATGTAGATTCAGGGGGAGCAAGACATCTAAGGGAAGGAAATCTCTGATTTTATTGCATATCTTTACCTTTGGGGACATGTCTATATCCAATGTGGTACTTAGTACTCACTCTACATGTCATCCCAGTCTTGGTTCTCTTGTGGTTTCTCTTGTTTTGCTCTGGTCAGTAGGTGTATCTATGTTATTTAATCTTGTTTGCATAGGTTCATCCCATCCTAAGCCAACTCAAGACCACAAGGTAAGTATATGCATCTCAGTCATGTGAATGAGAAATCCTTGCTGATGTACATACTGTTTGCAAGAAGGACTCATGAGCATGAAGGTACATTTATCACATTCACATCATTTGCTCTGATGCATATAGCCAAGATACATGTAACACATTGCTTACTCTGTCATGTTTACGCATTCACATGCTCCTATATTCAATATTCACATGATTGCGTACATGTAGGGGGAGCCTATGCATGTTACATGTCTTTCCAAAGCTTTACTTGCTATTCTCTATATCTTTATCTAAAGCTTTGATGTATGTTGTCATCAATTACCAAAAAGGGGGAGATTGAAAGCACAAGTGCTCCCTGGGTGGTTTTGGTAATTAATGTCAACATATCTCTTGTTGGACTAACACTTTTACCTAGTATGTTTCAGATAAGTTCAACAATGGAGTGGCATGGACTAGAGGATGTGGAACCCCTTCAAGATGCTAAGGACAAGGATTGGCTCAAGCTTCAAGATCAAGACTCTACATTTTCTATTTTAGTGATCCAAGATCACATTGAGTTATAGGAAAAGCCAACACTATCAAGAGGGGATGAGGTGTTGCTTAATGGCTTGCTTTCTCAAAGTGCTTAGTGATATGCTCCAAAACCCTCAACTACCTTCCCACATCCACATATGACCTAAACCAAAAGTCAAACGCGGCCCCACCAATTATTTTTATCCGAAGCCACCGAGTTCAGTTAACATAGCCACTGCCAAAAACCCTAATCAGTTCGGTCTCACTGATGGGATCTCGGTCTCACCGAGATGGGCTTGCAAACTCTCTGTTACCTGTTGCAATATTTTCGGTCCCACCGAGATATGCAATCGGCCCCATCGAGTTTGCTTGGCCAACTCTCTGTTTCGCTTATTACCCAAATCGATCCCACCGAGTTTGAGTAATCGGTCAAACCGAGTTTTGGTTTTACCCTAACCCTAGAACATCGGTTCCACCGAGTTGAACTAGTCGGTCCCACCGAAAATCCTAACGGTCACTAGGTTTACTAAATCGGTCCGACCGAGTTTTTCCCTTCGGTCTCACCGAGATTGGTAAATTGAGTGTAACGGTTAGATTTTGTGTGGAGGCTATATATACCCCTCCACCCACTCTTCATTCATGGAGAGAGCCATCAGAACATACCTACACTTCCAATACACATTTTCTGAGAGAGAACCACCTACACTTGTGTTGAGGTCAAGATATTCCATTCCAACCATATGAATATTGATCTCTAGCCTTCCCCAAGTTGCTTTCCACTCAAATCTTCTTTCCACCAAATCCAAATCCTGTTAGAGAGAGTTGAGTGTTGGGGAGACTATCATTTGAAGCACAAGAGCAAGGAGTTCATCATCAACACACCATTTGTTACCTCTTGGAGAGTGGTGTCTCCTAGATTGGCTAGGTGTCACTTGGGAGCCTCTGAAAAGATTGTAGAGTTGAACCAAGGAGTTTGTAAGGGCAAGGAGATCGCCTACTTTGTGAAGATCTACCGCTAGTGAGGCAAGTCCTTCGTGGGCGACGACCATGATGGAATAGACAAGGTTGCTTCTTCGTGGACCCTTCATGGGTGGAGCCCTCCGTGGACTCGCGCAACCATTACCCTCCATGGGTTGAAGTCTCCATCAACGTGGATGTACGATAGCACCACCTATCGGAACCACGACAAAAACATCCGTGTCTCCAATTGCGTTTGAATACTCCAAACCCTTCTCCTTACATTCTTGCAAGTTGCATGCTTTACTTTTCGCTGCTCATATACTCATTGCATGCTTGCTTGATATGTATTGTGTTTGTTAAACTTGTTCTTAAACTCCACTTAAACTTAAGAATATTAAAAACTGCATCTTTTGGCACTTAGTGTCTAATAACCCCCCTCTAGACACCTCTTGTCGATCCTTTCACCGATGTCCAGTGATCCACTCCTGGATTACTTTGGTACCTCTTTGCTAAACTAATAGCAAGCACACATCAGGTCTGGTACACAGCATTGCATACATGATAGAGCGTATGGCTGAAGCATAGGGAATACTTCTCATTTTCTCTCTATCTTGTGCAGTGATCGGGCATTGAGTCTTACTCAACTTCACACCTTGTAACACAGGTAAGAACCCTTTCTTAGCTTGATCCATTTTTGAACTTTTTCAAAACTTTATCAAGGTATGTGCTTTGTGAAAGTCCAATTAAGTGTCTTGATCTATCTCTATAGATCTTGATGCCCAATATATAAGCGGCTTCACCGAGGTCTTTCATTGAAAAACTCTTATTCAAGTATCCTTTTATGCTATCTAGAAATTCTATATCATTTCCAATCAACAATATGTCATCCACATATAATATTAGAAATGCTACAGAGCTCCCACTCACTTTCTTGTAAATACATGGTTCTCCAAAAGTCTGTATAAAACCATATGCTTTGATCACACTATCAAAACGTTTATTCCAACTCCGAGAGGCTTGCACCAGTCCATAAATGGATTGCTGGAGCTTGCACACTTTGTTAGAACCCTTTGGATCAATAAAACCTTCAGGTTGCATCATATACAACTCTTCTTCCAGAAATCCATTCAGGAATGCAGTCTTTACATCCATTTGCCAAATTTCATAATCATAAAATGCGGCAATTGCTAACATGATTCGGACAGACTTAAGCATTGCTACGGGTCAGAAGGTCTCATCGTAGTCAACTCCTTTAACTTGTCAAAAACCTTTCGCAATAAGTCGAGCTTTGTAGACAGTAATGTTACCGTCAGTGTCAGTCTTCTTCTTGAAGATCCATTTATTCTCGATGGCTTGCTGATCATTGGGCAAGTCAACCAAAGTCCACACTTTGTTCTCATACATGGATCCCATCTCAGATTTCATGGCCTCAAGCCATTTTGCGAAATCTGGGCTCATCATCGCTTCCTCATAGTTCATAGTTTCATCATGGTCAAGTAACATGACCTCCTGAACTGGATTACCGTACCACTCTGGTGTGTATCTTACTCTGGTTGACCTACGAGGTTCGGTAGTAACTTGATCTGAAGTTTCATGATCATCATCATTGGTTTCCTCACTAATTGGTGTAGGTATCACAGGAACCAGTTTCTGTGATGGACTAATTTCCAATAAGGGAGCAGGTACAATTACCTCATCAAGTTCTACTTTCCTCCCACTCACTTCTTTTGAGAGAAACTCCTTCTGTATAAAGGATCCATTCTTAGCGACAAATGTCTTGCCTTCGGATCTGTGATAGAAGGTGTACCCAACAATCTCCTTTGGGTATCCTATGAAGACACATTTCTCCCATTTGGGTTCGAGCTTATCAGGTTGAAGCTTTTTCACATAAGCATCGTAGCCCCAAACTTTAAGAAACGACAACTTTGGTTTCTTGCCAAACCATAGTTCATAAGGCGTCGTCTCAACGGATTTAGATGGTGCCCTATTTAACGTGAATGCAGCTGTCTCTAAAGCGTAACCCCAAAACGATAGCGGCAAATCGGTAATAGACATCATAGATCGCACCATATCTAGTAAAGTACGATTACGACGTTCAGACACACCATTACTGTTGGGGATATTACTGCTGGGCATAAACCGGCCGAGAGAGGCCGGGTTATACCTATAATGAGTTATTATATTTGAATCCCATGAAGACAGAGACGGTGGCGCTTTATGAAGGCCTAGGGCCCAAAGGCAGATTAAGGCATGTAGACATAAACCGACATTGATATGTAAACTTGTGTTGTAAGATAGAAAGAGTAGAGACCGAGGCGGACACGTTTATGAGCCGGCCTCGGGATTCTGTAAACCAACGGGCGTCAACCTACGTATATAAAGGGACGACCCAGTGGCGGTTTAGGGACAACAAACAATAACTCGAGAGCCAGGAAAAGCGGATTCGCTCCCTGGTCATCGAAACCCAAGCAATTCCATCACAACTGGACGTAGGCTTTTACTTTCACCGTAAGGGGCCGAACCAGTATAACTCTTTGCGTCCCTTGTCCGCTTTAACCCTACAAGCTAACCCGTTGTGATGGCTCCACAACTAAGTCCTTTCACAAGGACATCTGTCGTGACAAAACCACGACAGTTGGCGCCCACCATGGGGCTATCGCACGATGGTTTCGAGTTCTTGAAGGGCAGCTTTGAAAGACTCAAGGGATACGCTGTGGGCCGGATGGCCAAGAGTCATCGCGGCAAGCTCTACATCGACAACGCAGGCTGGGGCCCCGAGGCCGGCTCGATCGAGTACGGGTACCAGGGCCCCTTTGGTGGAATACACGTCTTCATTGGCAAGATCGGCGAACCGGGCCTTGAGCCGGACATCTGCACCGACATCATCGAGATGGCTCAACATGCAAGACCTACCCGCGTTCAACCTGCCGTGAAGCATGCCTTCGTGGGAGTCATCCACGGAGCGGAGTCTGAGGATAGATCGGCATCCGGTGGCGAAACCGTCCTCTACTATGACGACGAGTCTTCAACCGGAGAGAGCGAGTCACTATATCAGCTGCATGATGGCCGGATTAGTGGTGGTTCCGATGGCGACAGTATTCCAGACCTCCTTGAACTAGCGAGCCGAGTTGCGATCTTCATGGCCGGTACCCAATCAGCGCAACATTCTTCTACCGCCGCAGAAGTGATCTCCGGTTCAGCGACGGCAACACCGACCGAGGCAGGGGGCTCCGCGCCACCGCTGGCTCAGGCTTTGTCCGATTTGTTCGACACCCTGGCAATGTTACTAACAGCGGAAGTTCACGTGGCAAACCAGGATCAGCATAACACGGAAATTGCAAAGGTGAAGGATCAGATAGCTCAAGCTAAGGCAGATCTGGCAGCGGAGAATACCAGGATGGCCGCTGAATGGGCCGGATTAGAGGCGCAGGCCTATCGGCTTATGCTGGATCAGAGTGCGTCAGATGATGTCATGAGAAGAAGGTACCGGTCTCACCTGCCGCCGGTTTATGAGGGAAGAAACCTCTTTAACACGCCAGGAGCAGGCACCAGCAACCACTAGTGGTAAACCGGGCGGAGGCACCTGGAACAGGGGCGCCGATTCAGCCGCACGCGATGGATCCGCCTCATCAGAACAATGTCCCATCACATCACATCTCAACGCCTCCGGGTCATTACTCTAACCCGTTGGATAACATCGTTGCCGCCGCTTCGCGATTGGCAGCTCTCCCGATCGATGGCGAGTCCCTAGTAGCAGTTAAGATTTTGTGGCTAATACCAACACGCAGGACAAAGGACAACGTCGTAAGGATAAGCCGCCCCTGCGTGGTGGAGTACCAAGTCCCAATCCGGAGCGCCTGTCTCACATGTTAAACCAGCCTTTACTGAAGCACGGGTCGCGGGATAAGCCGGCCACACACCTCTGGAAGGATTGTTATATTATGCAGGAATTCAAAAATTCAGATTTTTTGGTATGGTCATGGACCGGGTGGCGGTTCAGGCCCAGGATCTCATGGGCCGGGTTACGGTGGAGGCAGTTCTGGTTTAGGTTTTCACGATAATCAGAGCGGACATGGCAGTCAAGGCAATCAGGGCAACCAAGGTGGTTATAATCATCTGGGGGTCAGCAACAGCAGCAGCAGTCGGGTTACTAGAGCAACCCGAAGCAATTGAATAGTGGGCAGTACCATGTCTTCACCCCAAGTCTGTGCAAGCGCGATCAGAAGCTTCATAAAAGGGTAGTGAACTCCGTTGAACCGGCGGTGCCCCGTTACTTGCGCTGGTCTGAACAGCCCATTGTGTGGAGTCGAGAGGATCATCCACCTCGGGTAGATAACCCGGGTCACCTGGCATTAGTGGTGGCACCTCAGGTTGGAGGATACAAGTTCACCAAGGTACTCATGGATGGAGGAAGTAGTATCAATATCCTTTATTATGAAACCTTCCGTCGCATGGGGTTAACAGATAAGAATATTAAACCATCAAACACCGTTTTTCATGGTGTGGTGCCTGGTAAATCAGCGTATCTTGTTGGGAAGATAGCTCTGGAGGTGGCTTTTGGAGATGAGCATAACTCAGGATCCGAAACATTGACATTTAAAGTAGTAAAGATCAAGAGCCCATATCATGCCCTGTTTGGACGGCCGGCTTATGCCAAGTTCATGGCAAGGCCCTGTTATGTTTATCTGCAACTCAAGATGCTGGGTCACAAGGGAACCATCATGGTACATGGAAGCCGTAAGATCGCTTTGGAATGTGAAGAAGGTCATGCGGCTTATGCTGAGTCAGTTTGTGCAACAGAAGAGTTGAAGTTCTATAAGGACAATGTTGATCCGGCAGATATGACTTCATTGAAGAAACCAACTATAGAGCATGATCCGGCCTTAAAGTTTAAATCGGTTGATGAGACTAAGTTGGTTGATTTTGTTCTTGGTGATTCATCTCAACAGTTTAGTATCAGTGCTAACTTGGATCCAAAATAGGAAAGCGTGCTCATCGAGTTCATCCGTGAGAACCGGGACATCTTTGCATGGAAACCCTCTGACATGCCAGGTGTACCGAGGGAACTCATTGAGCACACTGTTAATATAGATCCCAAGTTTAAACCGGTCAGGCAGTTTCTCCGCCGCTTCAATGAAGAAAGGCACAAGGCTATTGGAGAGGAAGTAGCCCGGATCTTGGCAGCAGGGTTTATTGTGGAGGTCTTTCACCCTGAGTGGTTAGCTAACCCGGTGCGGGTACTTAAGAAGAATGGCACTTGGCGTATGTGTGTGGACTACACATATCTGAACAAGGCCTGTCGAGCTGACCCCTTTGCTCTCCCTCGTATTGATCAAATCATTGATGCTACAGCGGGTTGTGACCGTTTGTGTTTTCTGGACGCTTATTCTGGCTATCATGAGATCAAAATGGCAGTTAAGGACCAGGAGAAGACAGCTTTCATAACTCCCTCTGGAGCCTTCTGCTATGTATCTATGCCTTTTGGGCTCAAGAGTGCCCAGGCGACTTATCAGCGCTGTGTACAGAATTGTCTTCATAATCAGATTGGGTGCAATGTTCATGCTTATGTGGATGATATTATGGTGAAGTCCAGAAAGGAGGAAACATTGATAGGTGACTTGAAGGAGACTTTTGATAACCTCCGGGTTTATAAGATGATGCTTAATCCGGCCAAATGTGTCTTTGGTGTACCGGCAGGCAAGCTTTTGGGCTTTCTGGTGTCTAACAGGGGCATTGAGGCTAATCCGGAGAAGATCACAGCTATTACGTCTATGGCCAAACCGGCGTGTATTAATGATGTGCAGCGGCTGGTGGGTCGTATTGCAGCATTGAGCTAGTTTATCAGCCATTTGGGAGAAAAGGCAATCCCTCTGTATCAGATGATGAAGAAGACAGACCATTTTGTCTGGAGTCATGCTGCCAATGAAGCCTTTGAGAGTTTAAAGCGGCAGTTAGCTGAACCGCCTATCCTTGCTGCTCCTGTTGATAAAGAGCCCTTGTTGCTATATGTGGCTGCTAATGCCCGGGCTATTAGTGTAGCTATTGTGGTGGAGCGCAAGGAGGCCGGAAAAGAATATCCGGTTCAATGGCCGATTTATTATATCAGTGAGGTGCTTATTGAATCCAAGCAGAGGTACCCACATTGGCGGAAGCTGGTGTATGGAGTTTTTATGGCAAGCCAGAAGCTTAAGCATTATTTTCAGGGTCATCCTATCACTGTGGTCAGTTCTGCCCCCTTGGGGGATATCATCCAAAACAGAGAAGCAACTGGCCAGATTGCCAAATGGGCTATTGAGCTTGGACCTCACCAGTTAAAATATACTCCTCGCACAACAATCAAATCCCAAGCACTTGTGGACTTCATCAATGATTGGACAGAGTTACAAGCACCGGAGGAAAAACCAGATAACACTTATTGGACTATTCATTTTGATGGGTCCAGACAATTGGAAGGCTCGGGGGCTGGAGTCATATTAACTTCCCCACGAGGTGATAAGTTTTGTTATGTTCTCCGTTTAATGTTCCCTTGTACTAACAATGCAGCTGAATATGAGGCCTTGCTCCATGGTCTTCGGATGGCTAAGGAGATGAATTTAAGCAGGGTTAAATGCTTTGGTGACTCGGACCTAGTGGCTCAACAGGTGTCTGGCACTTGGGATTCCAAGAATCCACTCACGGGGGCGTATCGATGAGAGGTGGACATAGTGGCTGGTCATTTCAAGGGTTATCAGGTTGACCATATAGACCGGCGAAACAATGAAGCAGCGGACGCTTTAAGTCGCTTAGTCTCTCAACGTAAACCAGTGCCACCCAATGTCTTCCTGGATGTGCTACATAATCCGTCCGTCAAGATACCTACAAAGGAGGATTTGGCTGTTCCTGACCCGGAGGCTCAATTGGTGGTGGCTCTTCACGTTATCCCGGATTGGACAGACCCATACCTGGCGTACATGAACCGGGGTGAGTTACCAGACGATGAAACTTTGGACCGCCAGATAATCTAGCGATCCAAGTCCATGGCCATTATCAATGGGGAGTTGCATCATTGCAGCGTAACGGGGGCGTTTTAGTGTTGTGTGTCTCCTCAAGAGGGCTGTGAGATTTTGCGTGAGATCCACGAAGGAGATTGTGGTCACCACGCCGGTTAAAAATCCTTGGTAGCTAAGGCCTTCCGTCACGGTTTTTATTGGTTGATGCCTCATGCTGATGCTGAGGATTTGGTAAAGAGGTGTGACGGTTGTCAGGAGTTTGCACGCCGCGCTCATGTTCCAGCTCAAGAACTAAGGATGATTCCAATCACTTGGCCATTTGCAACTTGCGGGCTGGATATGGTTGGGCCCCTTAAGAGGTCCAAGGACAAGAAGACCCACTTGCTAGTGGCGGTTGATAAGTTTACTAAGTGGGTAGAGGCAGAGCCAGTCAGTAAGTGTGATGCGGCCACGGTGGTTCAATTCATCAAAAAGGTGATCTTCTGTTTTGGTTTTCCACACAGCATCATAACTGATAATGGTACAAATCTGTCCAAGGGTGCTATGCAAGAATTTTGTCAACGTGAGCACATCCGGCTTGACATATCATCAGTGGCTCACCTCCAATCTAATGGTCAAGCAGACAGAGCCAATCAAGAGATTTTGAGAGGCATCAAGCCCCGACTTATGGTTCCTTTAAAGCAGACGCGGGGCTGTTGGGTGGAGGAGTTACCTTCCGTGTTATGGAGTATCAACACCACACCGAACAGATCTACGGGTTACACGCCCTTCTTCATGGTTTATGGAGCAGAGGCGGTTCTCCCTAGTGACATCTGTCATGACTCGCCCCGTGTGGAGGCTTACGTTGAAGCTGATAATGAGAAAGCACATCAGGACTCACTGGACCTGTTAGATGAGGAGGGTGATCTTGCAGCGGCATGTTTGGCGATTTATCAACAAGATCTGCGACGTTATCACAGCCGCCAGGTTAAGACCAGAACTTTTCAAGAAGGCGATCTGGTGCATGCACAATTTGTCCCCACCTTGGGAAGGACCTTTTGTGGTTAGCAAAAATCTGCACAACGGATCATACTACCTTATCGATGTTCAAGAGCACAAAGACTCATGTAAATCAGAGGAGGAGACCCAATGGCCGTGGAATATAGCTCACCTTCGGTCTTACTATACTTGAGCCCACAGGCTCTTCTTATGTACATACTTAGGACAATGTATATAATATAATAAACCCGGAAGCCTCCAGCTAAAGCGGGTCTCTGTTCTTTTTACATCATGTGTGCTACATGGGGGCTTCTACTTACAAAGCGGAATTCTCTTTAAACCGGCCTATAAGCCACACGGATAATAAAGGAATCACTAGGGGGCTTGTTCGTATTCGAAACATAGCTACACCTCTTGATCGGGCTTAAGACCACAAATGGGAAATACCTAGGGCTTGTTGTATTTACACCATAGCTACACTTTTGATAGGCTTAAAGCCAAAAGGAAAGTATGTGAACAAAAGAGAGTCTGTGGCATTAAAGCACAACTCAAACATAGGTAAACCACTGAGCGCATAGCTCAAATATTACTTGGGGGCTCCTTCTTCTCAAAGACCAACGATCTTGCACCCTTGATAGGCTAATCAAGCCAGGCTGGAAGCCAGGTGTAATTCACCTAAAACCCCGGGGTTATCTAGCCTTTTAAAGTAAGCCACTCCGTCAGGTTAAACTGGTATGACCCATCGAAACGTTTGACAGTCAATCTCAAGACCCTGACTTGTCAAAGTTAAAAATGATGATTGGTTAAAGAATTGAGGTCCATCTTAAAAGGCCTTTGAAAAATGGTTTAACTCAGCGGCCTGGCATCCCATGACTTGATTTAGGGCCTGGCAGCCCATGAAAAGCCTGCATATTTCTTTTGTATTTGTTTTTTAAAACATTCTTTTGATAAGGGATTATGAATATTTTCTGATAAACCGTGTTTATTTACAACCCGGCAATGGCTTTCAACGCTAAGTTGTCAGTACATGGTCAGTTTAAATGCGTAATAATATTGCTCCGGTCTGGTTTGACTACAGGTCACCACAATTATATGCATAAACCGGTGTTTACCATCCCGGAAAGATTTCGTATGAACCGACAAGGATGCAAGGAGTCATCACACTCCAGATGGTGTTATCACCTTTTGTATAACAACAGTTGTAAGCCAAACGAGAATATACCATCAGTATCATCTATTTATATCTACATATTAACAGCCTTGGTTCAGCATCCAGTTATATATATGTTTGGGTACCATGACCCGTCCAGCGGTAAACCGCTAGGACACTTTCAATTTTTTTGCAAGGAATAAGCTAAATAAAGACCACCGTGGATTATGCATATAATAGATCCCGAAAAGCATGGCGAGTATCAATGTCAAGCAAAACAAGTATGCTCAATGGCCATAAGCAGATTAAGTTATTTGCACTAGCCTATTACAAGGCGCTTAGTGCCCACATAGGATAAGTTGTTCCAAAAGTTGGGAAATGAATTAAACCGGCTTCCGGATTAAGATTCTTTGCATCCGGACGGCTTGAAGATTGAGGGTCATCCTTGACGGGTGCATCTCCTCATCCCTACCCAGTCGCTGGAAATCAATCGTTGACCAATCGGTTCCGGTTAAGGCTTGAAAAACGGCTTCTTCATGAATAGGTTGGAAGGTCAATGTCAGGCATAAGTATGCTTATGAATCGGCGGAACAAGATCTTCTGCATCATGAATCGGCGCGGGCTGTCTTTTTGTAATGCCCTCGATGCGGGCTATAGCTCCCACGTGTCGAGGCACGACTTAGAGACATAACCGCATTGAAAGCAATGTCGCAAGTTAGGCAATCTTCACAACATCCCATGTAATAAATAATAAAGGGGAGATACATAGTTGGCTTACACTCGCCACGTCAATCAAAGTACATAAATAGCATTACAACATTCAAACACTCATGGCCCGACTACGGCGCCAAAATAAAAGATAACCCAACATGCGACACGGTCCCGATCACCCCCAACTGGGCACCACTACTGATCATCAGGGAAAGACACATAGTATCGTTGAGAGTCCTCGTCGAACTCCCACTTGAGCTCAAGCGCGTCACCTGGAGCGAATCATCAGGCCCTGCATCTGGTTTGGAAGTAATCTGTGAGCCACAGGGACTCAGCAATCTCGCACCCTCGCGATCAAGACTATTTAAGCTTATAGGTAAGGCAAGGTAAATATGTGGAGCTGCAGCAAGCGACTAGCATATATGGTGGCTATCCTGTTCGCAAAAGAGAGCGAGAAGAGGAGGCAAAGCGCGAAGAAACTAGAGGCAACCTGCGCAAGCATTACTCCAACACCGTGTTCACTTCCCGGACTCCGCCGAGAAGAGACCATCACGGTAACTCACACTGTTGATTCATTTTAATTAAGTTAAGGTTCAAGTTATCTACAACCGGACATTAACAAATTCCCATCTGCCCATAACCGCGGGCACGGCTTTCGAAAGTTCAAATCCCTGCAGGGGAGTCCCAACTTAGCCCATGACAAGCTCTCACGGTCAACGAAGGAATAGACCTCCTCCCGACGTTCCGATCAGACTCGGTATCTCGGTTCTTCAAGACACTTCGACAGGTTAAAACAAAATCCAGCAACACCGCCCGAATGTGCCGACAAATCCCGATAGGAGCTGCACATATCTCGTTCTCAGGGCACACTCAGATGAGCAGTCCGTACAACTAAAACCAGCCCTCGAGTTTCCCCGAGGTGGCGCTGCAGGGCTCTAGTTTGGACCAACACTCAGAGGAGCACTGGCCCGGGGGGGGGGTTAAATAAGATGACCCTCGGGCTCCGGAAACCCAAGGGAAAAAGAGGCTAGGTGGCAAATGGTAAAACCAAGGTTGGGCATTGCTGGAAAAGCTTTAATCAAGGCGAACTATCAAGGGGTTCCCATTATAACCCAACCGCGTAAGGAACGCAAAATCCGGGAACATAACACCGATATGACGGAAACTAGGGCGGCAAGAGTGGAACAAAACACTAGGCGAGAGGCCGAGCCTTCCACCCTTTACCAAGTATATAGATGCATTAAGATAACAATGCAATATAATGATATCCCAACAAGTAAATAATGTTCCAACAAGGAACGGTCTCCAATCTTCACCTGCAACTAGCAACGCTATAAGAGGGGCTGAGCAAAGCGGTAACATAGCCAATCAACGGTTTGCTAGGACATGGTGGGTTAGAGGTTTGACATGGCAATTTGGGAGGCTGAAAGCAAGTGGTAGGCATCGTAGCATAGGCATAGCAAAAGAGCGAGCATCTAGCATAGCAAAGATAGTAGTGATTTCGAGGGTATGATCATCTTGCCTGCAAAGTTGTCAGAGTTGACTGGATCCTCGAAAGCAAACTCAACGGGCTCCTCGTTAGCGAACTCGTCTCCCGGCTCTACCCAAACAAGACAAACAAGCAAACGGAACACAATCAACCACGTGCAAAGCTCAAACAATATGATGCAAGATGGTATGCTATGCGGGATGCGATGCGGGATGCATATGCAAGATTTGACAAGGGATGCATGAACCTGGCCTCAACATGGAAATCCAAGTGTGCCACTGGAAAGATGAGATGAAATCGCTTGAAAACGATATAAAGAACGCCGGAATCGGAGTTACGGTTTGGAAATGGCAAGCAATTCAAATATGACCACGTTCTGCGATTTACAGCAAGTAGCCATCTAAATGCAACAAGATGAACATGCTACAGCACCCAAACATGACAAAAAATACATGGCAGGGATGCATTCAGGATGCTTAACAAAAGTCTAGCACTGAGCTACGGCCAATTCATCCATTAACAGGTTCAAACAAGCATGGCAAAAATGCATTTGGCAAACAGATCTCAGACTTAGTGAAATTAACACTTGTCTGGAATTTCAGATCAGATAGCACTCTTGAGCATGAAAACTATATGCTACAGGACCTGAACATGGCAAAGTAAAGCATGGCATGGAGCTACTCAAAGAGCTTAACAAAAGTCCCTTAGTGACCTTGAGCCAAAAGGGATCAGAAAATACATTTGCAAGCATGTGAACATGGCAAAAACATAATCAGATCACAGACTTGGTGAAAACTGGAGCATGCTGAAACAGATATCAAGTAGGCATGTTTACGAGCTCGATGCACTCACTACAGAGCAAGTCATGACAATCTAAGCATACACCCATCAAGAATACACAAAATGCAAGCTAGACATGGCAAGAACAATAAGCATAGCATGCACGGATCAACTACAACATCTCGGCAAAATCGCTAACAAGTAGACAATCTGCCCAGATTCACGAAATGACAAAAGTAGAGCTCGATTGACTCAAGCTAGGGTGCTCCATAATTGCAAACAAAGACATGGATGGATAGAGCACTACAAGATTAACAAAACATCCTTACTGATCATCCTCAAAAGAGGCACGGATCACTAGGAAACAACATGAACATATGCATATGAGATAAACAGCTCAAGGACTTAGTGGAAATGCTAAGTCCCTGAAATCAGCATTAACAAATGCCTCACTTTGTCAAGCTTGTGCTATTCACCACACACATCACAAAAATACATGGGTTGCACCTCTGGAAAGATGGCAAAACCTTTAACAAAACACATGTAGAGCTCATGGGCATATCATGCACACAATAATCATGGCAAAAATGACAAATATCTAATTGGAGCAGCAGATCTGACAATTATCTCAAATAGCACTCTTCTAACAGCATTTCGGGCATCAAGATGAACTCAAATGAAAATGATGCAATGAGATGAAATGATGTACTCTCTGAGACGAACATTTTGATATGCTATATGCCCAAAACGGAGCTACGGTTGCGGAGTTATAGCATGATGAACAGGAGCAAAAATATTAGGGTTAGGGACGGAAAGTCAACCGAGTTTGGATCTAGATCCAGATCCGGGCTGCACGGAAAACGAGGTTCGTCGGCCGGAGTTCGTCGAGCTTGCCGGAGTTCGTCGCGGGCTCGCCGGAGGAAGAGGACGCCGGGGCTATGGGGAGGCTCGCCGGAGGAGGTTCGGGCGTGGGGCGGCGCGGCTGCCGTCCGCGGCGAGGGGCGGCCAGAGGTGCGGCCTTGCGCGGCGGGGCGGCGGAGCTCCAGGCAGCCGGAGATGGCGGGCGGCAGCGCCGGACGGGAGGAGGACGGCAGCGGGGGCGCGGTCTCCCGCGGGCGGTGGCGGCGGAAAGGCGGGCCGCGGGGGCCGGCCTCGGGCCCGAGCGGGCCGACGGCGGTGGGAGTGCGGCGGCGACACGTGGCGCCGCCTGGTTGGCTGCGGTTGCCGGCGGACGTTGTCCGGCGCGGGCCGGACACGTCCGGTGCGACGGATCTGGGATTTTTTAGGGTTTCGGGGAGGGGATCCGAGATTTGGAATGAGGGGTCTATATATAGGCATAGAGGGAGCTACGAGAGTCCAAATGAGGTGCGGTTTTCGGCCACGTGATCGTGATCGAACGCTCCAGATGATGGAGAGGTTTTAGGTGGTTTTGGGCCAAATTGGAAGGGTGTTGGGCTGCAACACACACGAGGCCTTTTCGGTCCCTCGGTTAACCGTTGGAGTATCAAACGAAGTCCAAATGGTACGAAACTTGACAGGCGGTCTACCGGTAGTAAACCAAGGCTGCTTGGCAAGTCTTGGTCCAATCCGGAAATGTTTAATCCCCTCACACGAAAGAAAGGTAGAAATGACCACCGGAGGAGAACGAAGCGCCGGAATGCAAAACGGACAACAGGGAAAATGCTCGAATGCATGAGACGAACACGTATGCAAATGCAATGCACATGATGACATGATATGAGATGCATGAAAATGACAACAACGCACGGAGACAAAAACCCGAACCCGAGAAAATAAAATAACTTAACGCCGGAAACGGCAAGAGTTGGATTACAAATTAGGAAAATTATATCCGAGGTGTTACACTTTTCCCCTCAACATCATAAACTAGTTGATAATGAGATAGATCTGTGTTATCTGCCAATTTACTCGCTATAGGCCGCATTTCGTTTGTCAGCCTTCGGAGATCATCGTTGTTGAAATTTGTGCCATCTTCCTTCATGTTGGGGTAGCCTTGGTCGATATCTGCCGGTTCAAGATCTGGAATCCACGCCTTGGCCCGGATTAGCGCGGCCAGTGCACCTGACCTTGCGGCTGATCTCTTCAGTTCATCCAACCGGGCAGGCAGCATGGCCAGCTTTTCGATGGTTTCTTTTATCAGCGTTGGAGGAGGCTTGTTATAAGCTGCAGTGCAAATGGCTCGCTGGGATCCAGAATACAGTTGTTCTATCAAAGTTTAGGCCACTTTAAGCTTCATCCGCATGTTGGAGCCCAGATGAGTAATGCGGGTCCTTGTCATGATAAAGCATCAGTAAACCGGCCTTTGATAAGATATTATGGATTGGAAAAACTTCATATGCGAATACTCACCAAATATAGCAAGGTCATGGCATTAATCTGTCGTTTTAAGCCGGTCAGTTCTTCAACCACCGGCTTCAGGGCTGCTTCTGCGTCTTCGGCCTTCTTTGTTAAACGGGCATTCTCTGTCTCCCAGTATGCACGCTCTTTATTAAAGGTTTCTTTCAGCTTCTCCATGGCTGCTAAGGCATTAGTCAGTTGTTCCTTGGCCTTGGAAGCCTCCGCTTGCTAAGATTTAATGTTCTCCTGAAGGTCAGCGATTTGAGTGTCCTTCTTACTCAGCTCAGCCTACAAAGGCAAGATATATCATCAATGGGCTATGTATATTTGAAGTACCAAGCGTATAACAAGTTATGCACTTTGTACTTGGGGGCTAATGCCTATTTGCTCTGTCATCAACAATTTTTGCAAGTCTCAAGTACAATGCAAGCATTATCCTTGACACTTGGGGGCTAATGTCATTTGTTCAAATCAGAGCATTGGTTAAAATCCCGGTTCACCTTGGAAAGATAAACCGGCCCTTGGGGCTACACAGAGGAAAACTACAGGAATACAACGATAAAGTACCGGTTTATTTCAAAGGACACCTGACATATGGAGGATAAGTATGCAAGGGTTGAGATATTACAAAGTCCCGATTTATGATTGCCATCATAAACCGGCCCTTGAGGGCTGCTTGAGTTGGTACTTACAAATTGGATTTAAGAAAGGAAAAGTGATGAAAATACATCATAGCGCTCCTTCATCAGATTCACCAAACCAGCTTCATAGTCACGGTTTGAGTGCAGACGGTTTAGAAAACTAGAGTGGAGTTCTTGAGCACTGAAATGGACATAGCTTGATAAATCGGTGCTCCATTTGCCTTTCTCCATGGCAGCACACTCTTCCTTGGCACTATGTCTCGCCAATATAATAGGATGGCCAAGAGAGGTGTGGCTAATCCCGGTAATGATAACCTCACCTTCTTTGTCTCCAGCAGCCTTTTCTGGAGCTGATGGAATGTCAGTAGTCCTCACTGGACTAGAAGGTATGTCATCAGTCCGGACTGGACTTGCCGGTTCATCATCTGGCACAGCAGTATCAACTACTGCTTGTTCATCAACATTATGATCTTGAGGGGGCGGTTCATCAAATGTGGCCTCAGTATTTGGACCCTCTGGTTCTGCAGTTTGCTCCGATTCAATAACCACATGGTCTTCGGGCGGGTTGTTCACCTGAGCCTTCTTACTGGGTCTGGCTTTGGCTCTAAACAGAACAAGATGCAAAGGTTAGCATAGCATATAAAGTGTGAAACATCAAAATATTGGGTTGAAATACTTACCCAGCCACGGTTTTGAGAGGAGGGAGTTGTGTCGCTATTGACTCGCCAGAGGATGAAGGAGGTGTCACCTGATAATTCAAATCGGACGGATTAAGAGGTTGTCGGAAATAGCCTGCCTTGGGATAAGAAGTGTCAGAAGTGGGTGAGACCTCAGATCGGCATTTTCGAACCGGGGTGTCCGGTAAACCGGTCGAAGTGACCTTTTGGCCGCTGTGCCGAGTTGTGCGGCGAGCCTCGTGCTGCTGCTTCTTCAAAATAAATGTTGGATCCAAGTGAGCAAGAGGGTGAGAAAATCTTACTTTCTGGACTGCTTGACGGATTTTTTGTGTTGGCAGAGGATCTGAACCGGAGGAAAGGATAATTACCTCTGCATCGTCAGATTGGCTACCTTCAACGTCCTCCTGATAAATATCATTGTCAATGAGATGCATGAAAAGTGAACCAAGTGAGTCAAGTTCTACCTCTGCTTCCGGTTCATCCGGGTCGTCATCAAGCTCTAAACCGATGGGTGCAGGTGCCTTCCTCTTGGTGGTTTTCTTGATGGCTTTTGTTTTAGGACGAGAAGGCTTCACCGCTTTCTCTTGAGGTTTCTTTTTCCAGAATGGATCATCACCCTGTTTAAGAATGGGCAGAGGGTATTCAAAGATTGCACAGTACAAAAATATCAGGTGTAAAGCGAAAGCACAAACAATACTTACAGCGGGCGGTTTGTTTTGCGTGTAAAAGGGACTTAACCCGGTCTTGCTGCAGACAGCTTCCGGTTCGTTCAACATTTTCTTCACAGGCTCAGTGACTTCTTCATCTGTTAGCTGAATATTGATATGACGTTGAGAGTCTTGTACATCACCAGTATACTCACACATTAAGCCGGAGCGGTGACTTAACGGCAAAATGCTCCAGGATATCCAGTAACAGACGAAGTCCACGCCTGTTAAACCGTTGGCCAGGAAGGCTCTAAGCTTGGCGAGTTGAGGTGCGTACAAGGCCCATTCCTGGGCATTTAGTCGTTGCGGAAGTGGATGATTATTAGCGAGCCGGTGTGCACGATAACCCAGCAGAGGGTTCTCATCTTCGGGAGAGGTGTCTCTGCAATAGAACCAAGTTTGGTTCCACTCCTTTGGGTGACTGTGAAGTTTGGCATGAGGAAACTCAACTTCTTTCCTTTTCTGAATGGAGACGCCGCCAAGTTCAGTATTGGGTCCGTCTATGAATTCAGTGCGCCGGTTTAAATGGAAGAAATCCCGAAACAGCTCGACAGTTGGTTCTTCTTGTAGGTACACTTCACAAAAAACTTGAAAGTTGCATATATTGGATACCCAGTTGGGTCCAATATCTTGAGGATGGAGCTGAAAGCTGGCAAGTACATCTCGAAAAAACTTCGATCCGAGCGGTTTAAAGCCATGGCCTATGTGATCAACAAACACCACTACTTCACCTTGCTTGGGGGTAGGAGGATTCTCCGGCCCAGGAACTCACCACCGGATTTCATTTTTCTTTGGTAAGGTACCAATCTTGACCATTCCGTTCAGTTGCTCCTCTGTAACCCGGGAGGGGACCCAGTTGCAGGAATAAAACTGCTTGGCCATTGCAAGTGAAAAGCTGGGAAGAAAATAATGTCGGTTTATGATTCAGTAATGGTGATGCATAAGGTACAACAGGGAAAAGGAATCCAAGTATGTGAAATCAATAAACCGGAGGCTGATGCAATTATGAATGATAAAGCGATAAGCAGAAACAGAGGTATACACATATTATTAAACCGGAGTATGACAATGGAGATAAAGGGATTGGCGGTTTACAAGGGGACTAATGGTATATGATAGATTATTTTCTACAAGGATAAATCGCCTATGCGGATAAGGAAGATACAGATCTAAGGCAAGAATGACTAAGTAAGGAAAAAACAGTTTCACAAGATTGCATTGAAATTTTGGATCTACCGTAAGTCGATAAAAGGAAAAATATTGAGACTTAAAAAGGTTTGGTCCCGAAGCAGTTCACAAAAGGTCCAGATCAAGTTGTTAGGTATTTAAGGTTTGGTTTAAATGGCCGAGATAAGGAGTAGCGTAGCTACTGTGCAGAACACGTCAAGATCGAGCTCCGCTATCTATGGACTCACGAAGAACACGAGAAGAGAGGCATGAACCCGTATGAACCCTAATGGATCTACAGAAGAAAGAAGGAAAGGCTTACAGCAGCTGTTGAGGTAGCGAAGGTGCGCCGCGTCTCTCTGATGCGACCAGGTCGATGCAGCGGCCGACGGTGATGCAGGGGCGAAGTTCGACGACGGCGGCGGTGTTCAGGCGCAGGGACGTCACGAGGAGGAATAAGAGATGAAGAGGTAGCGGAGGAAACAGAAAAAAGGGGTCTCAGCCCTATTTATAAGGCGAAGAGATAAGCGACAGACGGGAGAATCGAGGAGCTCAAAAATGGATCTTTAATAAAGTTGTCGCCTCGATGGTTGGATGCTCATTAATAAAGGGTATCTTTGGCTTAAATGAATAGGTGACATCATGGTGGTTTTACTGCGGATCTGAAGGATGATGTCAGGCGGTTTACAAGATCCATGTGAAGGTGCCAGGGCAAGAATTTTTCTAAGTGTTGAAGATTGACATGAACAAGTTCAAATCAATCTGGAGCCTAATGTTGGGGATATTACTACTGGACGTAAACCGGCCAGGAGTAGCCGGGTTAACTCTATGAAGATTAGAAGCCCATGAAGACGTGAGGATGGTGGCGCTTTACGAAGGCCCAAGGCCCAAAGGCGGGTTAAGGCCTGTAGATCTAAACCGACTTTCTCATATAACTTGCATTGTAAGATAAAAAGGATAGAGACCGAGTTGAACACGTTAATGATCCGGCCTCGGGACTCTGTAAACCGACGGACGTCAACCTATGTATATAAAGGGACGACCCGGCGGCGGTTTAGGGACAACACAACAGACAACAACTCGAGAGCCAGGCAAAGCGGATTCGCTCCCTGGTCATCGAAACCCCTACAATTCCATCACAACTAGACGTAGGCTTTTACCTTCATCGAAGGGGCCGAACTAGTATAAAACTCTCGTGTCCCTTGTCCAGTTTAACCCCTTTAAGCTAACCCGTAGCGATGGCTTCACGACTAAGTCCTTTCATGAGGACATCTGCCGTGACAAAACCACGACAGGTGTTACCTGATAGAATTACCAAAAAGGAAAAGACAAAAATAAAGAAAAAGAAGAAACAGTGGTAAGCTAGAGCCGTGAAAATTTGGACCGCAAATTGTTTCTATTATAATTTCATTGGTGCATTAAAGCGCATTTATACAGGTAGTGCAATAAGCAGAAAGGCTATTTACTATGCCTTCACCAAGAGAGAGCTGCGTATGGGTCCTGAAGATAGGTAAAGGGATCGTTAAAGAGACCACCTAAGAGTTTTCCAATACGTCCATGCTTCTTGGTGTCTTGGTGTTTTTATCCTTCGAAAAGAGTCGATGGTCAAGCTGCCAGAAAAGGCCTGTAAAAAAGGAAAAATAAAAGAAAAAAGGGGAATAGTGAAAGTATGAGTGTCCGGGGCGGTCTAGCCGAATTGCGGATCATAAACTAGCTATGCCTCCATCGATGCTCATGGAATTTTAAGTGCGTAGTTATGTACGCGTGGTGCGAATGCCACTACTTGACCAGGACTGAGACGGAGCCGAATTGCTAGTCTAGCTCCTGACGAGCCAAGCTATCCTGCTGCAGGGTAGTTCGGACCCTCTTGACGGTGTCCGAGGGCTCGGCAGCCGAATTAAGGTTCTGCTTGAGAAGGCCGCTCTGTACTTCTGCTGCTAAGGCAGCTGTGTGCTCTTCGGTACGGAGGGAGCATTCCGTATTTCCATTGACTGTTATGACGCCATGTGGACCGGGCATCTTGAGCTTGAGATAAGCATAGTGCGGCACTGCGTTGAATCGGGCGAATGCGGTCCGTCCGAGCAGTGCGTCATAGCCGCTGCGAAAGGGACTATGTCGAAGATTAACTCCTCGCTTCGGAAATTGTCCGGGGATCCGAAGACAACCTCGAGCATGATTGAGACTGTACAGCGGGCCTCTACACCTGATATGACTCCTTTGAAGGTACTCTTTGTGGGTTTGATCCGTGATGGATGAATGCCCATTTTGCGCACTGTATCCTGATAGAGCAAGTTGAGGCTGCTGCCCCCGTCCATCAGGACTCGCGTCAGGTGGAATCCATCAATTATTGGGTCCAGGACCAGTGCGGCTGAACCGCTGTGGCAGATACTGGTCGGATGATCCCGGCGATCAAAAGTGATCGAGCATGATGACCATGGATTAAATTTTGGGGCAACTGGCTCTATCACGTAGATGTCCCTGAGTGCGCGCTTGCGCTCCCTCTTGGGGATGTGTGTAGCATATATCATGTTCACCATTTGGACATGAGGGGGAAACTTCTTCTGTCCCCCTGTATTTGGCTGCAGGGGCTCCTCGTCATCGTCCTTGCTCTGCGATCCCTTTTCCTTGTTCTCGGCATTTTAACTTGCCGGCTTGCTTTAAAACCCAGCAATCTCTGTTGGTATGGTTGGCCGGTTTGTCTGAGATGCCATGGATTTGGCACGGACGGTCGAGTATGCGGTCCAGGCTGGATGGTCCCTGATTGTTTCTCTTGTATGGTTTCTTCCGCTGGCTGGACTTGGAGCCGCTGAATCCAGCATTGACTGTAGTGTCGTCGGTATTATTACCATTGCTTTGGCGTTTGTGTCTATTACGTTGGAGCTCGCTGTTGCTGTTTTTGGCCTTAGAGGGGCCTGCGTCGCTGGCCGTATTTTTACTACGAGCCAGCCAGCTATCCTCACCTGCACAAAAGCGGGTCATAAGTGCCATGAGGGCTGCCATAGATTTCGGCTTTTCTTGGCCGAGGTGGCGGGCGAGCCATTCATCGCGGATGCTATGTTTAAAGGCCGCTAGAGCTTCGGCATCCGGACAGTCGACGATCTGGTTCTTTTTGGTTAGGAACCTAGTCCAAAATTTCCTGGCTGACTCTCCAGGTTGTTGGACTATGTGGCTTAAGTCATCGGCGTCCGGTGGCCGGACATATGTACCTTGGAAGTTGTCAAGGAAGGCTTCTTCCAAGTCCTCCTAGCTGCCGATAGAGTTTTCAGGCAGGCTGTTTAACCAGTGCCGAGCTGGCCCTTTGAGCTTTAGTGGGAGGTATTTGATAGCATGGAGGTCATCTCCGCGGTCCATGTGGATATGGAGAATAAAATCCTCGATCCATACCGTGGGGTCGGTTGTTCCATCGTATGATTCAATGTTAACGGGTTTGAACCCTTCGGGGAATTCGTGATCCATTACTTCATATGTGAAGCAAAGAGGGTGTGCGGCGCCCCTATATCGGGCCGCGTCATGATGTAGCTCCGATGGAGTCCGTCTGTGGTTGTCGGCTCGGGTGTGACTAGGTTTGTCACGTCAGAATAGGTAGCCATCATCACGTGTTGAGGAACGTCCTCATGATCCGTAAATCGATCGGGTATATCCTGCTCTACTATCCAGGGTCTGTCGGAGGTCGTGTGTATGACCCCGAACTGTTTTGTCTCTGTTTTTTCGTGGCGGCGGGGCGGGCTGCTATTCGGCTTGAGTTGCCGCTCTATCCCGACCACGAGGTGGTCGGTTCGCCGCACTGTCCTGACCAGGTAGTGTTCGGTCGGCCGCATTACACGAGGGAAGTATGGGCTCCGGCGCGCTCTTCATCAAACTGAGGTAGCAACCTTCGCTTTGGGTAACTCTTGGCTAGGCATATGAGGCTGTATTCTTCGGCTGCCAGGACGTCAGTCCACCTGTCGACGATCAGATCTTGGTCAGCTTGAAGCTGCTGCTGCTTCTTTTTCAGGCTCCTTGCGGTGGCTATT
Organism: Triticum urartu; assembly: GCF_003073215.2. Taxonomy (NCBI): domain Eukaryota; kingdom Viridiplantae; phylum Streptophyta; class Magnoliopsida; order Poales; family Poaceae; genus Triticum; species Triticum urartu. Next base: position 130,111,150 of record NC_053023.1, on the reverse strand, counting down.
AGCTGGCGCTTGAAGCGCTCCTGCTCGAGAGGTTCCTCAGGCACGATGAAATCTTCCTTGCTGAGGCTTTCCTCATCCTCAGAGAGCGGATGATAACTACCGTCCTCCGAGTCGTTAGGCCTGGCCTGTTCGTCGGGGCTGGCTTGCCCGTTTTCTTGCTCCTCCTGTTCGGATGTTACCTCAGCAAGGTCTTCATTGTTTTCGGCATCGTCCGGAGTATTGTCTTCTCCGGTGCCGGTATTGTTGTCCTTTGAACGACGTGACTTAGAGCAGCACCGAGGACGTCGGCGTTTTTGCTGTGTCTCAGGAGGTTAATTCTCAACTAGATTTTCTTTGTCATCGCCGCTATTCTCCTTTGGTGCATCCACCATGTACACGTCGTACGAGGAAGTGGCCATCCAACGTCCGGTGAACGGCGGGTCCTGGGCCTCTTCTTCTCCGGCATCGTCGTCCATACCATCAATGTCATCGGGGTCCTAATCGAGCATGTCAGTTAAGTCTTCGACTGTGGCTATAAAGTGGGTGGCGGGTGGGGAGCGAAATTCCCTGTCATCAGCTTCTAGTTCGAACCGGATATAGTTCATCTGTGAGTCCCCTGCCAAGGACAAGCTATTTAATGAGCTTAGCACATCGCCCAAGGGTGAGTCCTGGAAGATGTCTGCGGCACTGAACTCGAAGATCGATAAACGATCAAGTTCGGCATCTGTGGACTCACGGGTTCGGAACTTACACCCAGAGACAAGTCCGGGGTTCCGGTGACACAAATATTGTGTGAGTTTAAGTCCATGTGCAGCTCCAACGCCGGGGAATCTGTGGCCTCCGTGGTGGGGTTGAACCTCCAGTCCTTAGATGGCGTCGTATGCTCCGGATCTAAGGCCAGAGCAATTACAGGAGCTATCTCCTGAATGTGGTCCGATGACAGATTTAGGTCATGTTCATTGAGGTGACCAGGAGCGATCGCCGCGGTCTCGAATCCAGCGAAGATCAAATCTCCACGGATGTCCGCGACGTAGTTCAAGCTCCCAAACCTGACCTGATGGCCAGGGGTGTAGCTATCGATCTGCTCTAGATGGCCAAAAGAGTTGGCCCGCAGTGCGAAGCCACCGAACACGAAAATCCGTCCGAGGAGGAAGGTTTCTCCTTGGATAGCGTCATTGTTGACGATTGAAGGGGCCATCGAACCTTTTGGGGACGGCACAGTGGAACTCTCAATGAAAGCACCAACGTCGGTGTCAAAACCGGCGAATCTCGGGTAGGGGGTCCCGAACTGTGCGTCTAAGGTCGATGGTAACAGGAGACAGGGGACACGATGTTTACCCAGGTTCGGGCCCTCTCTATGGAGGTAATACCCTACGTTCTGCTTGATTGATCTTGATCAATATGAGTATTACAAGAGTTGATCTACCACGAGATCGTAATGGCTAAACCCTAGAAGTCTAGCCTGTATGACTATGATAATGAATCTCCTCCCTCCGGACTAATTCCTCCGGTTTATATAGACACCGGGAGGATCTGGGATTACACAAGGTCGGTTACAAAGAAAAGAATATATATATTTAGTCGCCAAGCTTGCCTTCCACGCCAAGGAGAGTCCCATCCGGACTCTGGTGCAGTCTTCGGTCTTCGTATCTTCACAGCCCATCAGTCCGGCCCATGGCCAATAGGCCGGACGCCCGAGGACCCCTTAGTCCAGGACTCCCTCAGTCGTGGCGGCCATGGTCGCGGATGACCCGAGCTTCGTCGACTAGCAGTGGGCGCTCTTCGATTTCGCGCGTGGCTCTCGTGCCGACTAGTACGCACGGTGGCTCCACATCCTCAACACGGAGGAGCGTGCAACCTACAACGTGATCACAACGGAGATAAGGAATGCGATTGCGAATGGAGACGTGGTGACCACCAGCTTCAGGGGGTCCTCGTTCGCTCTGGCTTGCAACGACTGGGAGGCGAGGCCATCCAGGTCGATCATCGACCTCACCTCCACCGGCAACGTCGATGACCAGGCGACGGACTCCGGCAAAGAGTAGGACGTGGGACACGAACATGCCAATGTCCGGCGAAGCGTAGATTAGGCTCGGTTAACTTTGTGCTATGTAAAACGAAAAATATTATGAAATTTATCCAGTTTGCATGAATTTTGTTTGCTTTATATGAAATTTGTACAGTTTGTTCAATTCTGTCTGAAATGTGTCCGGGCGTTTACGGGTTGTGGTTGGATGGTCGGCTTCCGTATCTGTGTCCGTCGATTGATACTGTGTCCATTTGAGGGGATAACGTAGGATATGACCTTACATGGTAAGAGATAGTATATAAAGGTGTTAGAGATATATTTGGGTTACATGTATTTGATAGTTTAGGATTTGTAATCCGTCTCCTACCTTATCTCTAGGAGAGTCTTCTTTCTCTTCAAGTCTGTACTCCTATATATACTCGCCCGTGAGGCTTAATACAACATCCATCATATTCTGCCAATCCTTCTCTATTCCCTTCTAACATGGTATCAGTCGCAAGTTCCTAGACCTAGTTGCCGCATGCTTTGGCACCGCGCCGCCCCTGGGAAGGTCGATCTCAATGATCTTCACCGGGGCCACGCGGCCCATAGCAGGGTTCGTGCGCCGATCTATGATCGGCTGCCCTGGTGAGTTTTTTTCGATCTCTTGATCGGTTTTCTCTCCATCGGTCATTTTTGCTGGTATTTTCTTTTTTGGTTCACCGATCATAGATCAGATTGCATCACCCACCACTACCATCGACCCTCGCGCGCCTCTACTCCAACATCGGCGCGACCCCCTGGCTTCCACTCTGACCCAACGGCCTCGCGCAACATGCCTGCCTATCACAGCCGTCGTCCGTGTTTTGCTGCCTGTCGGTCTATGCCGGCCGTAACCGCCCCTACTCTGACCTGACAACCTCACGCAATGTGGCGGCCTTCGCGGTCGTTAGCTGTGCGTCTGCCCCTGGTCACATTGCATTGGCCGTCGCCATCCTGCTCCGAACGGGCTCCTGCATCACCTACCATCTCCGCAGCCGCCGTCTACTCCGACCACCATTGGCGACATCGGCCTCGCGCCGATTGGCGCCACAACCGTCGTCGAGTCCTTCTCTGCTAGCCCCTCCGTCTTCTCCGACATGGCATACAGCTCGTGCAGGTCCCCGTCTATGCATGCTCGATGCTAGCAACACCGACGCGTGCCTTCGTCCTTGGTGTGTTCCTAGGCCTGGCAAGTCTGGAGCGGCGCATCGTCAACATCGACTTCGTTCGTCTACGCATGCCCGGTGCTAGCAACACCGATGCGTGCTTTCGTCGAGAATGTGTCCTCAGGCTTGGGAAACTCGGCGCGATGCTTTGTCAACACCGACTTCTTCCTGGCGCACCACTACTTCGACACCACTGCGCCCATGACTAACTCGGCGCCTCCTTGCGTCCACGGCTCCATGACGACTTCCTCGACACCGGCCACCCCGACTCGACATCGACTATGACATTCTTCGCACGGCTACCTCGTCACGGCTACGGCACCCACGCTCTCGGCTACCTAGACAATGACACAAAGGGCTATCACCTCGCTTGAGCAACTCATCGGCTTCCTCTACAGTCCACGCGTCCGCGATGCGACACCGTCCCCGACGCTTTCGCTACGACTGCGGGCGCATGTCAGCCCGTTGGCTGTTATTCTCTCCAGTCTGCTCGTCCGCGACGCTCTTATTGTTCGCAACGCTACCGCTACGACTGTAGGGGGTGTTAGAGATATATTTGAGTTGCATGTATTTGGTAGTCTAGGATTTGTAATCTGTCTCTTAACTTATCTCTAGGAGAGACTTCTTACCCTCCAAGTCTGTACACCTAGATACAATATCCATCATATTGCGTCAATCCCTCTCTATTCCCTTCTAACACCAGGCTATATGTCGTTGCTTTATTAATGTTTGGCCCAGCTAACTCTCATAAAGTTTTTTAGAGTTGACTGTTTATCTACAACCCTATTTATATTTCTCTCTCATTCAACTCAACATAAAAATAATATTCAAATCTTTATGGCATGCTTACATCACCCTATCACATTACACTTGCTCTAAAAAGACGACTGAAGTTGTGAGGAAGTTTCTGTGGGTAATTCGCAAAGAGACACACCTCATATTTTAGTATCAACAGCGCTACAGGTCATCAGAGCCGATTTTCAGTTATCGATCCAACACCTCACGAGGCGCGCAGTAGGCAGTGTTGCACAGAAAAGGAACGCCCGTAACAACTACGCAGCAGCGAGCCCGAACCTAAGTTTTTTTTTTTTTTTTTTGCAAATCGGTGCGGGCAGTGGTTCACTTGTTCCACTGCCTCCGATCGGCGTCCCTCCTCCACCGGCTGTGCCGCTGTCACCGCCGGCGCGCGAGGCTGTCAGGTCCATGGCGTCCGCCTGCGCGCTCACCACCATAGCCATCCTCGCCGCGATCCTCTTCTACGTCCTCCTGCTGCTCAGCCGCGCCATGGAGCTGCGCTTCGCGGCCAGCTATGCCATGCTCGACTGCGCCCCGCCCCCTGCCTCGGACGAGGCCGCCGCCGCCGCCTTCCGGGACACCCTCCTGCCGCTCCTGGCCGCGCTGCCCGCGGCCGCCGCGCCGACGGGGTTCGCGTCCCTGCGGTCCGGCGGCGGCGCGTTCGCCCGCGGCCTCTGCCTGGGCGACCCCTCGCCGAGAGACTGCCTGGCGTGCCTCGCCGCGGCCGCCAAGAAGCTCACCGGCTGCGGCGCGAGCAGGCGCGCCGGCGTCTGGAGGAGCGAGGGCTGCTTCCTGGCCTACGCCGACGGCAACACCTCCTCTCCGCACGAGGGCGTGTTCCGCGACGTCGTCTCCTTCGGCGAGGAGGTCTACCGCGCGGTCATCTCCGTCGACGACGGCACGCTGCCCTCCTACCCCAACTGCTTCGACAAGCGGGCGCTCGTGGCGCTCGCGCAGTCCCTGGCGGGGCGCGGCGCGGCTAACAGCTCGGGGGCGCGCGTCGTCACCGACGCGGCCGCGCTCTCGAGCAACGCCACCGGGAAGAACGCGGTGACGCTGCGGGCGCAGTGCGCGAGGGACCGCGCGGCGGCGGCGGAGTGCGGCCGGTGCCTGGGGGACTCGGCGCGGGAGGTGCGGGCGTGCGGCTGGGGCCTCGACGGCGAGCACGAGCGCGTGGCCGACGTGCTCGGCTACAACTGTTTCCTACGGATCGAGACCTCCGTCCCCCCACGGCCCGTGGCGAAATACATCAGTGAGTACTTCCTCTTCTCAGAAGAAATCTGATAAAGAGAAAGCAAAATTTGGAAATTGGAATGAACGCACCATGAATGCAATGTTTGGTTCCGGCAAATAAAAAAATGAACGCAACGTTTGGCATTTCATGGAGCATTTAGGTAGTCAATGCCATCTGTGCGTAAGATGATCGGCATGCAGATTTGGACTCATCGAGCATGTGTGGTGTGGTATGCGTTGTACTCCAGTTCTAATCAAGTGCGTCTCATCAACGTGCAGTGCAACCAGTGGTTTTGGCCTTGTGCGCCGCCATACTGCTCGTGCTGGTCGTAACAGCGGTGAGCGCGTGCGTGAGAAAGAAGAGGGGCACCGGGAATGTGGCGGCGGCGGCGGCAGCAGCAGCAGGTGCGTCTTCTGTCTCTCGGCTACGTACGTGTTCCCAAAATTAATCTGGAGTACATTCATGCCTGACTGTCAATCAGAATGTCATCCGATTTGATTGTTGAGCTCGGTCTAATTTGTGCCTCGCCGATGCGAAACAAATGAAGCAGGTTCAGCAAGTGAACGGTGCTGCAAACTGAGGGAGATGGAGTCACCGGTCACCACCACCTTTGGAGTCATACGACCACCCTGCTGATCTGTTTCGCCGCGTGCGGAGATGGAGATCGGTCGTCGATGTTTTTTTTTCTGGTTTGAGATCCATGCTTCCGTAGCTAGTAGCTGAACTGGTGGTGTGGGTGTGGCCAGGAATTGGCCGCTGCTTTGGCTCTGTCGTCCTGGGTGATACCAACATGAACCCATGTACTGATTGTCAACTTTATGTCCTAGATCAGTTCCAGCAGCCATGTGTGTGCCTATGCGTTCCTTAAAACTGCAGGCGAGACTTACTGTCGTCGCAATTTAGACTTGCAGCGTGATTGTTGATATCTCAAATAAAGTCCTAAATAAACAGAACAACAATTTTAGCAGGGCTGCTATAGGGCACTAGGCTGAAAGCGGCGAGTCTACCAGGGAGGCTTCAACAGGATGAAGCCTACCCTCCAGAAAAACAAAAAATTATTTTACTACTAAACTAATCTCGTCCCAACCTAATAGCCCAACTTCTCAGCCTATGTATTAGCGAGTAGCGAACAAACAACGCCGCACACCCAGAACAGAACTGGCGACTCACAGCGGCGGCAGCCATGCTTTCATACTCATACTCCAACCCTAGTGCCGCCCACGGGGGACCAGGGTGCCGCCAAGGGAGATGGTTGTGGTAGAGCTTAGCCGTAGCCACAACTGATTTAGGCGGGGGATGCAGGAGCTCGCCGGCCTGCCGACATGTGTGGGGTGCATGTTGTGAACGGGAGGGAGCCAGGGACGAGCTGGACGGCTGCTGGCTGGGTAACTGAACCGGATGCACGTTAACTAATTTAGTGTTCAATGAAACTATTTGCAGATTCGCAAAAAAAATTGAGGAGAAAACATACGAGTATATGCATAGTTCTGCAACTAGTTCTGAACCTATCCCAGCTTGTGCATATGTAATTCAAACTTTGGTTAAAATTTTCATATTTTCAAAAAATCTAAGAACTTCCGGTAGAAAATACATGTTTCCGATACTAATCTGGAAAAAATGAAGCTTATTTGAACCACGGGTTTATGAAGCAATGATTTGGTTCTTTAAAATGATGTTTAGTTCTCTTAGCGTTAACTTTGAGCCCATCCACCATTTTGTTTTTAGATTCGCCACTTGCTGAACCGATGTATCTTCATGAACAACAGGACGGTCGCTGTATTAAACATTATCTGAACTTGCCAGACGCTCAACGAGTATCTGAACATACAGGAACTTGAGCATAGCAGGGACACTCGGAACTAAACTGAAGATGTCCAATGCTCGTAGTCGTCGCCCGTGACACTTCTCGTGGGGATGTCAAATATGCATGGACAACACGTCTGTAGCTCTCAGATCTTCCCAAAATCACTTTCATATTCCTCTAAACATTAGAGCAACTCCAACTGACCGATCCAAATGAGCGGTGATTTCGTCTGTTTTTTATCCGTTTGGGTTAGCCAGACGGACATGGATGTTCGGTTTCGCATTTGAATCGGCGCATGCGCCCAACATTGACCTGAATCCATTTTTGACGGTGCAAAAAAATAAATAAACGTATGCATATTAAAAAAGAGAAACAACATTAATTAAACATTAAAACCGGCCATGAAGGTGCGAGAGTCCACGCGTCCATATTTGCATTTAAAAAAACAGCCTAAACTATGAGGCGGCGCGCTGTTCTAGGCGTCCTCGTCATCATCCTCGGGGTCTGTGAGGTCGATGAGCGTCGGCGCCGGCCCGGCCGAGGCGAACGCCGTGTTTCAAAGCGCCGTCATGTCGGGCTGTGCCGGCGCGGGGGTTGTGCGGCCGCCTGTGCAGCCGCGGCCTAGCGCGCCTCCTCCTCGGCCTCGCGCTACTCCTACTCGAGGTCGCGCTCGAGCATCTCGAGGTACTCGCCGTCGCGGCGCTCCATAGCCACCCTGATCTTGCGCCAGTGCTCGAGGTACGCCTGCTCCTGCGCCGGCATCGCTCCCATCCAGACCGGCGGCACGCGTACCCACTCGCGCACTACTCCCATCCAGGAGTAGCGCTCGATGGGGGACGGCTCGGGCTCGGGCTCCGGCTTGATAGGGGACGGCAGGGCCATCGGCGGCACCACGGTGTCGCCCGCCGTGGAGAGGGCAAGGGCCTGCGCCATTGCCGCCTCGTACCAAGCCTCCTCTTCCGCCTCCGTCGCCTCCGCCCTGCGCCGCTCGTCCTCCTCGCTCTCCCGAAAGACTGCCGCAAGTGCCGCCTGGTAGGCGTCCTCCGCCGCCTGGTCCTCCTCGCGGACAACGAGCGCTGGTGGCGGCGACCTCCGGTCGACCTCGCGCACACCCTGTAGCCTCGCCTCCTCGTGCTCGAAGGCGAACCACCTCACCCAATTGGGCGAGTCGGTTGCGTAGGCGGCCTCGTGGCGCTGCAGCGCCCGCCGGCGCCACACCTTCTCCGCGTGAGCACGAGCCGACCGCGGCGCTGCCGGCACTGGGATCCTATCTGGATCCAGATGACAGTCGTGCGGCAGCGTCACGTCGGGATACGGCAGATGCTGACGGTGCTGCCAGTGCCACTCCGCCTGGTGCACTGGCACGCTCACACGCTGCCTCTGCCGGTGAGGCGCCGGCGCCGGCGGAGGCGGGAGGAACTCTGAGGGGAAAGGGGTGTCGGGGGACTTGCCCTTGGCCTTGCTGCCGCTGGCGCTGGAGAAGAGGCCCATCTCGCTGTGGTTGTGGTGGCTAGGGTTTGCCGGCGACGAGGATGGCAGATATGGACGGCGAGTTTGGATGAGGACGGCCCCGCCGCACGGTCGGCTTAAAAAAGGACGAACGCCGTCGCTGACGCGTGTGCCCATTGTCATAAATTAAGCTGACCGCGTGGGCAGCAGGTAGTTGGACGGCCGTCATGTGGGGACGCGGCGGATAGCGAAAAGGCGCGCGAAGCATCCGTTCGGCGTCCACGTCGACGCATTTGGGGCGCAAATTTGGGCCACAAATGCGTCGGCGCGGACGTGACGCGGACGTGATTTGGGTTTCGGTCCGCGCGTTGGGCCGCCACTTTTGTTCGCGCCGATCCAAACGAATGCAGACGGACGAAATGGATCGACCCATTAAAATTGCTCTTAGTTGAATAAAGTGTGTTCTTAAAAATACTTGGCATCATGAATAATTAATAGTTAAATGGACACCGGAAATGTATTCCGTAGCCTGATCTGAATTCTGAGTGTACCCGGATATTTTGGCTCTTTTTGAACTGTCTTGCGTTGTATTTCTTCTACGTTTGACTGTGCTGCGGAAAATTATGCACGGAACTTGACATAAGTTGGAGCACTAAAATAGACAAAAGTTGGATAAGCTGGATTATCATAATTCACGGTAATACATACACACTCCGGATTACAGTGTTTCATTGGATTTTTTTGGAAAACATTGGCAAAAGAGAGGTTTAGCATTATGAAAACGCCAGCGGCTGGCACATGCATGTGCAAGTGTAGTTCATTTGGTTACGGAGGGAAAGTTATATGGCTAAATGCTTAGGTGGCCGAAGTTTTCTCTCAAAATGCCACTGAAGATCAAAATCTTTATGTGGTAATTATTGTGGGATCGACTTCCATATAGGACTGAGGTGCTCAAGAGGCACGACACGGGGACCGGGTTGTGCCTCTTGTGTGGTCTCCTGGAGACAGGAACCCATATCTTCTTCTCTTGCACGGCAACAAGAGCTTTTTGGAGTTTTGTCTGTGGGTTGTGGGGCCTAACTAGGAGGCCTGGGACGTGGCCGAGTTTCTCTAAACCAAGGCCAACCGGACGGGTAGGAAGAGGCGATTGTTTTGGCTTTGTGTTTACGATATTAGTTTAGATCCTATGGACAACATATAATAAGATGATGATTGAAAACAGTGATAGAGCTTGATCGGAATTGTAGGAGGGGCTAACCCATGTAGGAGTGGCCATTCAATCAAAGATTGGGCAAACCAGCATTATTCATGTCTATTTATGTGTTAACAATATAACAAAACTACACAAGCTGGGGAGGGGGGGGGGGGATGGCCCAGGTTGGCTCTAAGAAAGCTTCGTCATTGATTGAGAAGGTCTTCCTTTCACGAGCTTCTGACTCTTTCTTCAAATTCCTTATCTTTCTGCAGCATTGGCACCCTCCGTCTAGTCACCATAGCCACGATCATTTGGGACTTATGCTGGCGCTCATGGGCTATTCTCATTGTGGGCTTTTGGAGACTGAGCTCTTTTACTTTACCCGCTAATCAATATGGGTCGTCTATCCTCGAAATTCAAGGATGGTAATCGATCTATACTGCTCCACTGGACGAGCAAAACATAGCCTGCAGTATCAGTGGCACCATCTGCTCTGCGTGCAGCAGTACACGCCCCATGAGGGTAATTTAGGGAGAGAGAAATATTAGCCTACCTCGCGTGGGTGCACTCACGTGTCCATCAGGATTCCTACATCTGCCTGGTTGCCTCCCTATTCTCGGTCGTGCTCGTCACCACCACGCCGTTGCGCTCCTGCATCATCTTCTTCGATGACACCTCGATCCCTTTCTCCGCTGGCAGCCGTCATTGCATCTCACCTTCGTCCCGGAGCCCGTGTCCGTGTCCTCGGCCATGCTCATGGCCGGGCACTCCGGCGGTATGGCCGTATGACATAGTTGTCCGAGTCCAACATGCACCTCTTCTTCAGGGCATCTCCAGCCGCGCCCCCAACAGGGCCCTCCAGGTCACTTTTTCGACGTCGGCGTCGAAAAAACGGCCCAGTCGCGCCCCCAGGACGCCGAAAATCGCCGGTTCGGACCTTTTTTCCGCCCGGCGGTCACAGGCCGAACCCGGCGCGCTGGGGAGTAGTTGGGGGCTTCGGCGCTAGGGAAAAGCACACCTAGCCCACACCGATAGGGGAAAAGTCAAGGTTTTCTTCCCCCGACTCGCCTCGCACCCCCGCGCCCTCGGCCACCACTAGCTATATCCCAGCGACGGCCGCCGCCCTACTCCGCTAGATAGCCATTCCCCGCCGGAAAATAGCAGCGCTTTGCCGCGGCAGCCCCTCCCACAGCAGCTGGGCATTTCCGGCCGCCGTTTCCGGCCACGGAGGCGCGGTTTAACGACGGGTACACGCCCACCGAGCGCAAGGTGTTCGGCGTTTTGCCTGCCTCGACGATGGACTCGGATGAGGAGGAAGAGCTCGCCGCGTGAAAGCACAAGTGCTCCCTAGGTGGTTTTGATAATTGATGACAACATATCTCGTGTTGGACTAACACTTCTATCTAGCATGTTTCAGATAAGTTCAACAATGGCATGGCATGGATGTGAAAGTGGAACCCTCAAAATGCTAAGGACAAAGGATTGGCTCAAGCCCAAAAGCTCAAGACTCTTCATTTTATATTTTAGTGATCCAAGATCACATTGAGTCCATAGGAAAAGCCAATACTATCAAGGAGGGATGAGGTGTTGCTTAATGAGCCTCTTGCTCCATGTGCTTAATGATATGCTCCAAAACCCTCAACTACTTTCCCATATCCACATATGACCTAAACTCTAAGCCAAACTCGGCCCTAC